>NW_010142903.1:0-19524 GCF_000699245.1 Pterocles gutturalis | reverse complement strand
TCCTTCGTCTCCGCATCTTTCCCCCCGCCATAAGTGGCCTGCAGTCACTTTCTTCCACTGCCTGACACTATTCAAGCACAATTCCTTAATACCCCCTTGCACCAGACAACACTGACTCGGGAGAGAAGGGGAGAACTTATGTGTAATCTTGGATTCAGGAACAGAGGTGTGATCTAGAAGTTGATTTTGAAATGTTTTGCTTAGTTGTTTAAGTATGCAACTATTTTTTCTGAATAAGATGCAAAATATTATCATAAGATGGAGCAATTCAGATGTGCTCATCTGGAATTAAATGCAATCTTGATTTGTTAATTTTGGCATTTGTGAGCGTGTGTGAAGCTGGAAGAAGAGGGATTCCTGCAGATCTGTGTATTGGCCTGGCAGGAGACTAAAGAAATCAAAATAGCATAAAACCTGGGATAGGATTTGGTCTGCTTAAATCCCACACTGATCCTACTTTCTTGGACTGGCTAATCTCTACTGAAGCCATTAATTATAAGCACAGTGTTAGCCACCCACACCTGCACTTTTAGGCTTGTCCCCCTTTCTGCAATAATCAAATTGCTAGAGAATCCCCAAAAATGGGGTCCATGTCTGCCCCCGTCTGAAGGAGGCCCTCTGCCTGCATCCAACCGGGACGTGCAGCCATCCACCCGCAGGCCAAGCACCCAGAGCAAGCACAGCCCTCCAGGGCTGGGTCCTCTTCCTGCGGGCAGGGGATGCCCTGGCCCGTGCATCCCCTCTCAGGGCACCCTGGCAGAGGGATGGACACCACACCTGGTCTGTGCAGATCACCCTTTGGGCAGGCGTGCTCTGGACTGGGCAGATCGCCCTTTGGGCAGGCGTGCGTCCGGTTCACTGGATGGCTTTTGCTTCTGGGGGTTGTCAGAAACATCCTCCTCCTGTCATGGCCTTTACAGTGAATTTAAGAGCTTGCTTATGGAGGACTAAGTCACCCCCTCCTTCTCCACATGTACAATTTAAGTGAAGTAACTATCCCCATTTGGAGGAACTGATTTTACTACCATGTAGGTAAGTTAGGCACCTAAATTAGGCAATGAATGAGCTAAAACATGTCGATGACTCCATCTTTCCCACCGGATGAAGATGTGCCACACAAAGTTCTTTGATCTTGGTAGGTCTCTCCTTTGTCTCCCCCGGGCTTCCAGTCGCATCCCTGAGACACAGCGTGGCTTTGAGGGAAGGTTAGGAACAGGTTAGAGCAACTGCAGCCCTCCATCTCCTATCTACCTAAATGAAGAAAGTTAGCACGAGTTTGTTCCACACATTGATTTGCCTGCGTGGATGAGGCTCAGGATTTATATTTTGGAGGTCAATGTGTTATTGAAAGACAGTTCCAAGTATTCATAAATCCACACTTATAGAAGGAATATTGCCGTCGTACTTTGGCACCAGTTTCCACATTGGTTTAAACTTCTGTATTTGTAATGATAAAGTCTAACATTTTTTCAGGTCTACAAAATTTGGCTCCAGATTAAAACATATTCCTTCTCTATGGTTTTGTCTGCATAATATAATGCTCTTAAAGTGGACACTAAGGGCTTGGCTGAATTTCTTATGCTCAGGTATAAGGTGCCATTTGAAATGCGCTGGGGTGTCCAGGGCATCCACATGGGTGGACAGCTATGACAAATGGTCTTCAAAAGACTTATCCCTTCCTGGAGGAGACTAGTGTGATACCCAGGGCATCTCCAGAGGTACTAAATGCATTTTATGGACAGCTGAGTCAAGCCTGCAGCAACTTAATCCATGCCCTCTCTGTTACAGTTTTAGTTGGTTGCTGTAAAGACTTAGAAAGCTTTGGCTCCTGAGTCACTCAGCTCGCTAACTGCTTGTTTTATAAAAAGCAATTTAAAATAGAAATACAGAATTATATTAATTGAGGGAGTCCACTTCTACTACTAAAATTTTGGCTTAATTAAGTTACTCTGTGGAAAGGTCCATCATGGCCTGTTTTTCTAGAAAAAAATGCTATGAATAATGAAGGAAAAATGTATTCAAGGGGATGACATTTCTAAATGATAATTTATGGCATTTTCATTACACATTGTAACTCTTTGGAAAAAGTTCCATTGCTTGGTGTTATCAGGAATTTCAGTGGGAACTCCCTAGAGAAAGGTGCAGTTGGCTCACTAAAAAGCTTTTAATTTAAAACACTAGTGTAGATGGGCCTGTACATGAGATAAGAAGGAGGGGCAGTTAAGAGGAAACAATAAAGTATGCCAAAATGTTCTGAAATGATGGTGCTGAGTTGATATTATTTTTTTAATTTCCCTTTTTTTTCCTCCTGCATTGTCATATGAAGAACACAGCTCATACTTTCATATTTTCATCAAGTGAACAATACAGCTTCAAAGATCTGGGAGGAAGAGGAAGTCTTTCTTCCAAACTTTTCAAAACCTATGATCTATCAGTAAAAGTAAATAGGTTTATAGTAGAGTAATGAGTTGAAATTGTGTTTACTGCAGAGACTTGCACTGTGGTTTCTTGCAGGTAATTCCTTCTTTGGAGTCCATACCCTGCAGAGCAACAAGAGTTGTCAGAGGATGTTCCTCATTTCAGGGAAGAACAATATGTACAATTAGCAATACCTTTTCAGATCCAAACTGTTGGTCTGTCTTGTGGTGCTGCTGGTCGGTCCCTCCTTTCTGTCACTTCATTTTTTCAGACACCCAGTTAGACATAAGCAGCCCATCCCCACTCCCCAAACAAAACAAGACAGAGCAAAAGGATCTCAGCATTTTCCTGCTCCATTTTGTCTCTCAGTCGGACCTTGTAACTGTGCAGCTCAGTCCCAGTCCTTGCAGGTAGCTCATATTTTAAGAGATGGTTTCTATTTATAACCCATTTTTAATCCATTCTGTTCCTTCAAGAGTCTAAATATTTTGTGCATTTACTCTGTGTAAAGGAGGGTGGATCTTATGCCCCCCATCCTTCGATTTCACCTAAGTCTCAGCACATCTCTGTGTTACAGAGCTGAACGGATAAAAAGAGCTTGTGTTATAAATTTCTTGTTTAATTTATTCTTCAGTATATCCATCTTTTGCACTGAAATTTTAAATTCTTGGTTTTTATTTAAGTGACTGCTCTTCCCCCTTGCTGCCTGAAGTCTGAAGCTTACATGCAGTGATATTAAGGTCAATGTCACTTATGCTGATAACTCAGAGAAAAAAAATCCTGTGGAGTTTTCAAATTATGACAGGCTTTGTATAGTTTTACAGAAAAAAAAGTGCAAGCAAACTATTAGTCTTCATATTTCTGCAGTGAGAGAAGCATTTCAGGATTCTCCCATACTTGCTCCAAGACTTTTACAAGTTAGAGCAATGTGGTTTTATTTGCTTTGTACTACTAGCTGTTATTAAAGTTACTTGCTATTTCTTGTTGAGATGTCAGACCATTGAATTAATACTGCTCATGCTGGTTGTCAGCTTCAGGGTACTTTTAAAAACATGGTGTGGCTAGTAACAGTTTAGTTGTTTTCAAGGTTAATAAATAAGAATATTCTGCTTTCCAATCTTAAAATGGTAGGTTTTGTTTGGAAAACTTATTGCTCCTAACTTAATAAATAATTAAATCTGAGATTTGTATTGGTCCTGAAAAAATCTGCACTTTTTTATTTTTTTTTTTTTTTTTTAAATTAGAAATCTTTGGAAAAGTAGCCATGATCTGAAAATCTGATCTAGGATTTATTGCCAAGATCTCAGAAGAGCTTTTCTTCACTGAACTCTGTCTGTTTCAGCTCTTGCCATACACCACCTCCACTCAGCACCTGTGTCTCTTGACAGCAGGAAGCCAGGGCAGAGATTGTGCCTAGTGTATTGACTGTCAGCTCCTGAGCTGTAGGAAGTAAGAAAGACAGCAGTCTAAGGAGGTGGAAAACTGCTGTTCCCCATTAAGGCCAAGATTATCTCTCCTTGCCTGTGGACTCCATCCTTCCAAATAAGAAAAGGAATTTAACACCGACTTCGTGTCTCACTGCTCATGACGACTGCTGAGGGGTGTCACCAAATCAGACAGAGGGAATTAATGTTTGTTCATCACAGGATTCTCTGGTAGAGAGGAAAATTTCATTCCTTAGCTTTGCATTAAGATGAATGTTCACTGTACAAGTTATGCTATTTCTGAATAAAGCAAGTCTTCCCTCCCCAGAAGTTAATATTCTCGGGGATTTCTTTGAAAAGATTTACTTTTTCAGTACTGGTAATGCTTCTTTCTTCTTAAACTCAAGAAGATAAATGTAAGTGGGAAGGTCAAATATCATTGGAAAATGCAAATTGAAAAAGAATATTTTTCCTTCCCAAATTGCCATTTTTCATCTGATTTCTGAGGGTTTCTTTTCCCCAGCTGTTTCTCGATATAGCCCTCATCTGCATCAAAGACTTCTTCCTTGGGTGTTGCTCACACAAAAAGTAAAAATATTTCTTTTGCAATTTTTTTGAATTAAAATCAGTTAGAGAGATAGCAAATGCCTAGTGGGGAGGAGAAAACTGGCGTTCAACCAGTGTACATGCCACAGTCTAACAACGGTCAAAGAGTAGGGGTAAGTAGGAAAAACAGGAAGGGAAACAAATTCACTTTCATTAGGAGAACCGAAGGATTTCACCTGTAATACTATCTTCTTTCCCTCTGTTTGTGTAACTAACAGGCTCCATGTGAGCAAACAGCCCAGCTGATACCTCTCTTGTCCGGTGTTCACAGCAAGGCTTTTTCTCCCTAAGTACACATCTTATATGCTAATTGATTCCACCTTCCCAGAATGGCAAGACTTCGCAGTGTGTCTTCAGCGCATGTCTATGGCATGCTGTGGGGACCCGCAAATAGCAGGGAGGAATTTTTTGGTGTGCATCTAATGGCCTTTGTTTGTCATTAAGCTGATAAGTGTAAAAATTGCTTTCCAGACTACTTGTGACACTTTATGTTTTTCACATGGTACTTCTGTAACGTAATCATCCCTGCATCATCTCCCTGCAGACACAGCCTGAACATCTGAGCTACAATGCAGAACCTCTGCTCCATGGACCTCTGTGCTTTATGTTAGCTGAAGGTTTTTTGATGCTAGAGGGTAATGCTCTGCCTGACTGTATTTGTGTGCTTGTATTCCATAAAATATTTTCTAAAAATATTAAACTGTGACAGCTGGAACAGTGAATTTGACATAAGGCTAAAGGAATGAGCAGTTTTACTGTTTATGATAAAGATGCACCTCAGATGCCTTGATTTCATGGGGTGTTGAGTATATTTTTTACTGGGATTAGGAGAGAGATCCCTCATGTCTTTCTTCTGATTGAACTTAAATGCCAGTACACCAGCTCTTCTATACTGGACTCTGCTTTATGACTTGATTGCCGTAATGCTAAGAGAAACTCTCTCTGTCTCCATCTGGCAGTGAATACTGTACTGAATATGGAGCATGGAGCAGGGTGTTCAATGGATAGCACTAGCAGCCCTAGCAGCCTGCGGCAAAAATGCTAGAGATCCAAGCAAAGTAAGTTGCCCAAGTCCGGAAGAAAAGCCAGTTTGGGGGTCAGCAGTATTCACCTGGGATCTGTCCAGTTCCTTCTTTAAAATAAGGAGAAAAGTAGATGGAGCACAAGATCTGGACAGAAGTAGCAGTCTGATAGGAAAATGGAGGAAATGTATTGCCATTTACTTGAAGTTTCATTCTTTAGTTTTATTCCACCACTGGGGCTTTTCACTCAAGATGTGACATGAGTTACAACACAGGTGGAGTTGCACTGCCCGTTCTTGCAGTGACTGTTCTCTGGCAGATGCTCCAAACAGCTCTAGTTCAGGCAGGATGACACGAGAGCATGGGGACGTGACCTGGGGGCAAGTCTGCAGTGCCTGGGGTGTCAGTGGGGTGAGGAGTGAGCTAGGGCTGAGCAGGGAGGTAGCAAGGAGTGAGCAAGGAGCAAGTCCCCCGCCCCCAAGCTCTCAGGGCTGGGTGCTCCTGGCCTTCTTCCTTCCTCATCTGCTGCACAGGCAGGTGTCCCCTGAAAGCAACTTTTGTCTTTTTCCTTCTCCTGCCACACCTTTCTGTAATAATATCTAAGAGTTTAACAGAAGAAAAAAAATTTAATTGTTCTGTCTTTGCTCCGAAATAAACTCCCTCTTTCCAGTCATTTTTTGAATTACTTAAATGCCATACTGTGTGCCACTCCATGCTCTCTTTTGCAGTACCTGTTTTCCATGGACTATCAGTCGGTCATACCATAACCTAATATGATTTTAGGTGGTTTTCAGCAAGGGCTGGACTCTGAATTCCAAGCTGTTCGTTTACATTTCACTTACCAGTACTTATCTCTGAAGTGCCAGCTTCCAGATTTCTTGCAAAATTCAGCTTCCCTGCTTTTTAACACAGAAAACATGGCCAAATCTCAGCTGTAAATGATACTGTTATTGGCAAGGCACTGCTCAAGGTGGTGAACTCGGGAGAGGGATTCTCTTTCTGTTATTTGTTTGTACAGTACCTAGCTGAAGGAAGACTTAATCCCTGCTTGGATCCTTTATACACTATCACACTAGAAACAGTAGTTCAATTGCTTACTCAGCCTGAACTTGTTGTTATCTGTGCAAATTGTCAGACATTGTTCAGTGTCTTACTAACTACGCCCATTAAGTCTGTATTTAATTAGCATGAGTGCTTTCTGGCATAATTGCAGTAATGCTAAGATCAACTATTTCTCCATCCAGCAGTGTATACCATGCCAAGAACAAAGCATGGTGCTGGGCGTTTGCTTCTAATAGCTGTAGGCAACGTGCAATTGCCTGTGGTTGCGAGTGTCCCATACACTGTGTACTTCTGGGTGCCAGTCAGGTGTTTGCTTCTAAGATCTTGAACTTTAGAAGCAAATTAAAATGGACCTTCTGTGAACAGTGCTGTTGCTCTATCAGCGGTCTTCAACCTGTGTCTGCTACTTAAGGATTTTTCTTCCTTCAGCAACAGGATAATTCAATTGCTTTTCATGGCACTTTTCCTTCCTAAAGCATTATTTTTATATTTGTGATTCTGTAAGCTAGAGATCCGTGCTGCTTACAGAAGAGCTTATTTTCTTTGCAGCTAGTAGTGACAGTTTATTTTGTCCCTAACAATGGAGATAAGATTCTGAGGTCCTGTTTGGTTGTACCATGCTCCACATCTTGCAAAGGAAAGAGTTAGTTCTTTTCCAGAAAATTGCAAAACAGTGTGAGCAACCTGAAGGTCAAACTTGTGGCATGGTATATGAAAACCAGAATACTAGCATCACACAAGTAAAAATAGCTGAAAGATGGTGATAGAGCACTGGTTAAATTACAAGATTGTGTGAAAGATGACATTCAAACTCTCAATGAGGTCACTTTGAAGTGTATGTGACCTCATCTTTTATGTCATCTCCACTATGAGATTGCTTGAACTTCTAAATGAGACTACTTATGACTCATCTAAAGATCGGTGTGTGATAACGTTTTTACCTCCAAATTCTACATGTTCATAACTTTGGTGCTGTTTGACCATCTTACTCTATGGAAGTTTGAAATAAGCATATCTGAAAATTACACATACTCGGCTGTGTCTTACTGTTTGTTGTGCAAGCAAGTATAGTTTTTATTATTCATCACAGCACTGAGAAATAATGTACAAGAAATACAAAGAAAATTCATCTGGAAAACTGTAATCACAAAGACTGGAATAAAAATCAGAAGTTAAAATCAAACTAATTTGACTTAAGCAAAAATTGAACTGTTTTGTTTTTCTAGAATATCACATCCTAAAGCTTTTTTTCTGTTAAAGAGGACAGGAAGATTTGTTAAAGTGCTTTTGATCTTTAAAATATTGCCTCTGTAATCTATAAATTTCATTCTCGCAAGTGTTTGACTGGATCAAAAGAAAGAACAGTCAAGAACAGAAAAAAGAGTATGTGCTGAATTAACCTTCCTTTTTTTAATTATAAAAGTTATGGCTTTGTGCTGCTGACAATGCTAAATTTCCCATTTGAGGCCTTTGGCATTGATACATTCTTGAGGAGGTAAAAACCTTTTATTTTTATATGGCACCAAATGGTTTATTTAAATTTAAATCAGTCCTTCTTTGTTATACTTAGTTCATGCAATTTTTCTATTCTTCGCTATGTGGCTAACCAGGCATTTGAACAAGTTGGCCAGAAAGGCCATGTAATCTCTGTCCTCAAAGATATTGAAAAATTGCCCTGAGCATCCCGATCCAACATTTACATTAGATCTAACTTAGGAGCTGACAGTGCTTTGAGGGGGAGAATGGATGATTTCCAGAGGTCCCTTCTAACTTAAATTATTCAATGTTTCTGTGTTTCTGTGGGCTAATTTTAACACTCACAACATACTGAAAGTAGATCAACAACCGTGCTGTCAAACAAGGTATATCTGCATTTGGATGGAGGATGAAGGAAGAGACTTCTTCGTAAGTTTTGTGATCATTGGAGCCAATTATTCTTTTCTTGCCTTCCTTCTGCCTTTAGAATGACTTTCAAGGTGGGATGTGTTTTGTATTTGTCCACAGCATGACAGACACTCAAGGGATCTGGAAATACACTCAGCTGTACACAAAAGGAAAATATTATAAATATAGATTCTTCCATACTTAAGCTCTTCCTGCTGGACTTAAATTAGTTTTGTTTTTAAAAGAGAAGGATCCTGTACACTTCCCATCATCAGATCCAAGCATAAGTGCAGTTTACACAAAAGCAAAAGAGCAGAAATCCCAATGGAGATTGGAACATTTTCTTGAGAAGACACTGGCCGTTTCTGTTCCAGATTGAGTCTGACACAGAGATGAAACTGTACTGTTAAGCAGCCAATGGCACTTAACTGCCACCTTGATGGTTGCCAATGTAAGCACCTAGGCAAAAAAACCCCAGGCATTTCTGAATGTGAGTTTGACATCAAACTACATGTTGGCAACTATGTTTTCCACCAGAGGCAGCAAGATGCACAATGCTGGCATTCAAACACCCTTTGCATGGAGCTTTATGAGGCAGCAGCCAGCATGTAGAGTAGGAAGAAGATGGCTTGCAGATACCAGGGGATACAAGACCTCTCCCTACTTTTTAACTCTCCTCATTTTTTATTATTTTTTTTTATTCATCATGTAGAACTATCTAAAGCTCAATATTTCTAGTCCCTGTGCTGAGCTGAGGAGTCTGGCTCAGCCTCAGCTGCTGTGGTGGGCTCCCTGGTCCTCATGGGATACCCTCACATCACTGTGCTCTGACACCTAGTGGCCATAAAACAAACAAAAAAAGGGTTTTTATTGAGCTCTACAGCATGTATTGAGCCAGCCAGTTATGTCAGTAAATTGTTCCCCTATGAAAAATGACACAAAGCCTTCATTTAATGAGCTGCAGAGTGTACCTGGCCAGACTTCAGGCACATGAAGCAAGACATGTCATTAGGTATTTTTAAAGATAAATTCCCGGTTCATTGGGAATTATTGTCCCTGTGGAAAATGCTTAGGGAACATGAGGAAGCTACACAAAAGAAAAAAAATATCCCTGAATAAAGTTCATCCCATGTTGTGCTGTGGCACTTGAGTTTTGGGACCAGCTGCTGGCTGGGGTTGAAGACAGAACAAAGCCATGTGAGAAAAGCCTGTTTCCTTTGCACTTTCCAAGATAAAAGACTATGTCTCTACTGGGTAAACATGAAGTTTGAGTCATAGTTCTCTGCACAATTACATGGTAAAAAAAAAGACTCGCTCTATGCGGACTCAAGTGAAGAGCTTGAATTCCCAACCCTGGAAAGCCGATGTTCACCATCCACCTCAGATTATTACAGTGAGCGCTGACCTTTTTCATGTGCCAAAAAAACAGTGAATTATGTGCTATGGACTCTTCATCTTGCTGTATCCATGTCCAGCTGAGGAAAGCCTCCTGCTAATCTTGTCTTCTCTTGCCCAATGCCATGCTGTGGCTTAAGTGCTTAAATCTGAGGCACAGTTAACACACGCAGAGGCTTTGTGCTGTGAACATGTGACCTGAAATGATCCTTTCTAGCTCTGCTGCCATCCCATCTCATTTTAGGAGGAGCTAGGTAACAAAAGACTCTTCTCAGCTGTCTTTTTGCATTCCCAGATATTTTGCAAGTGAAGGCACTTTTTCAAGTATAGCCTGACCTAAGTCAGTCTCTTCCAGTCACTAGGTTAGAAAGGGATCCACCTCCATATTTTGAGGCTGATAAAATTTCACGTCTGCTTTCTATGAAGAAGGCAGATAAATCAGGGATGTATCTCAAAGAACCGTGAAGTCCTTTACTGGTCCTGTGCAGGATGATGAGGTAATGAGGAACTTTATTATTGGGCGGGAACCTGTTAAATGGGGTGTTGCTAGGAGTGGTTTCACAGGATCACATACGTTTTCCTGATGGCTTCAGACCAGCTTTCTTCTAGATAGCTTCTCCTAGTCGTCTCCATTAGCAAGTGGTGGGTTGGTGAGCAGTACAGGTTTTTCTCATTTTCTGAAAGTCCCCTTGTTGCTGTCAGCCAAATCGCCAGTCATTTCTTCAGTCCATTGGGGAAAAAAAAAACCAACCCAACAGATGCAGCTTAATTTAAATTCATGTTATATTGAGTTTTTAAATTATTATGTTTTAAAACTGATGTGTCTATTTTTTTTTCCTTATTTCCTCTTCTGTTTTGTATGTGAGAGAGGATAAAAAGGTAGTGTTTGACTTTTCCATGCATTGCCATTCGTTAGTCTCTCTTGGGCTGTATTTCATCTTCACCTAGTGATCCCTTCCCTATAGTTCCTCCTTTCTCATCTGCCTTGATAAAATTAGGCTTTTATCCTCTTATGAACTGACACCTTTTACAGATCCTTCAGAGGTGCTTCGGTACCACTACCAACCTTTCCTCTGCCAAGTGTATTGTCCAGCTCTCATTTCAGACAAGGGATCATTGTGATTTATCTCATCAGCCTCTGTACTTGCGCAGCACTTTTTTTTTTTGAAAAATCTCATCTCATACTGAAGAAATGTTAAAATGATTGAACAGTTCACTGTTCACCTGCTGCTATTCAGGTGCAGGAGATCTCAAGGTCCTTTTCCACAGAGCCTGGTGCCCACCACTGCTCCTGTTTTGCAGCTAGGGAGCATGAAGCAGCGAGTTGTGCATCCAAGCATGCGTGGATGGGGATCCCTGTCCCCTGACTGCTGCCAGTGCCCCAGCCTGCCCCCAGCTAGCTTGCCCTGCTTCTCAGGAAATTAAAAGAAAAAAAAAAGTTGGAAAAACTATTTTCCTTGAATCTGCTCTCTCTGATTCAAGATGAGGGAAGGCCAACCATGGGCAGGTTATCTCAATGACAGCAGCATAGCAGCTGCTCTGCAGGAACTGCTGATGCTCATGCTATGCCTCTGCAATAAACAGGTGTAACTTGCTCCTTTTCGGAGTTTCACAGGGAGAGAACACAATCTTACAGTGACACAGGTCAATACCCCACTTTGGTAACATTTTAGAGTTAAATTTGCTTTCTCTACATCACACATTGCTCAGGAGTACACACATATCCTCAGTATGGTGCTGGCAATAGTCAGGACATCTAGAAAATTTTCTATGTCAGGAAAATCTGCTGGTGAAAATGAATGCTTAAAAAAAATACTGGACTTGTCCTTTATACCAATGGTAGTTTAAGAGGGGGGATAAATGACTGTGAACATGAAGGGAATGTCCAGTCCAGCTACCTGCCAGAGGTGCAATATCTGCAACAGTTCTTCCTTGTGAAAACAGATGAAATAGTTTATCTAGGACAACATCTCTTCCTCACAACAGCTGATTGTATGGTCTATAATTCCTTTCTGAATGTGTGAAAGACTTGCATGCCTGACTAGTTCAAGGTCAGTAGTTGTTAAAGCTCATTGAGAGGATGAGGAAGAACCTTTGTGCAATTTTATCTTTCCCACTATCTTGCTTCTCTTTTTTCATTTATCTCTATTCTGCAAGGCAGAACCTCTCTGCACCACCTCCTGGGGAGCTGAAAGCTCTGAGAGCTGATCCAAGGTCTGCACCCAAACTGTCTCCTCTATAATCCTGTTGGCCCACTGGCTTCAGCTGGATGATGACAGCAATGATAACTCACCTTTGGCTGGGAGACCAATGCAATTCACTTTTGTGATAGTCTCAGAAAAGATGATATAGAAACATCTGAAGTAAATCAGAGTTGTACAGGGCACAGAGTTAATGTACACAGTATCATCACCGTAGTTCTCCCTGGTTATCCTGTTTACCTGGAATAAGCATTTACATCTGAGCAAAGAAGGAGTATAATGATGCTAATAGTAAATAAATAAAAGGCAGCAGGGTTCTGCGCTCTTTGACTTCTATTACAAAGGCTCATTTGAAATGTATCTCCAAATCAAGATCAATGCACTTAAAAAAATCACATCCAGAATCTAAAAGCTGATTATCGGTCTGGTTTCAGTGAAGAAAAACTCCTCCTGCTAAACCCTCACAGAAACTGCATCCACAAAAACAGAGCTGATCCGAGTGTGCCTTGTACTGGCTCATGCAGAGACACATTTGCTGCAAGAGGCTCCCAGTTAGTCTTCAAGTCACTTCTTTCCATTTCTGAAACATCTTCAGAAGGCTTTTTTAGGTAATAATGCCAAATCCTTGCTCATCTTTAATTGTGACAGTGCTTCCATTGCTGTGCTTGTGGACTCCATACAGCCCCTACTCTGACACCGAATAATTTTGAAGTCTTTCAAAGATTCACAGTTGTTAGAGACAAAAGATCCTGATGACTTTTAAGCTCTGTCCTGCTTTACACAATGCAGCCATGCATCTGGCTGTAGTGACAGGGTTAGAAGACCCTAAAAATTATAATTCTAGCACCTTGTGTCTTTACTCTCTCATCCACTTCAACCTGGTATTTATGCAGACAGAGGTATTATCTTACTCAACAGCTTGGCATGTATTTTATCACCCAAAACCACAGCTGACGCTTTCATTTTAAAGGAATTAAAGATGTATGTTACCCTCCCAAGTCTCCATTAGCATGTGTAATAGAGCATTAGCAGTTTGGAGGTGTAAGAAATTCACTGTTGTATCACTGTTCTGCCATACAAATTAGACACTTAACAAGCAGTTGGTTCTTTCTGTTGCCACAAATGTATTTATCTGGTTGTATCTTTACAGTTAGCCACTTTTTAGCAGACATTTCTAATCAAGTAATATCAAGATTATTAAAGGAAGTCCTTTGCAAACTCAAGGTGGCATAAGTACTTTCCAAGAACATAAAAT
Organism: Pterocles gutturalis; assembly: GCF_000699245.1. NCBI lineage: Eukaryota > Metazoa > Chordata > Aves > Pterocliformes > Pteroclidae > Pterocles > Pterocles gutturalis. The sequence continues at coordinate 6,257 of NW_010142903.1, read as the reverse complement.
ACTAAAAGCTAATTCTTTTTTAGTGCAGCAGAGGCTCTTTCCAACTGCATTGACTCTAGGTCTTTTCAAACCTGAGACCCATGGCTCTGCACAGCTCTCACACTGTCCTACAAACTTGTCTGACATTTCTATCCACCCTGTTCAGGGGTGCCTTTTTTCAAAGCCAGCTTGTTTGGTCCCTCCTGATTTAGCATCATTCTGCGTGCAAAGTCAGCGGTGACTCCTGGGGCCTGCATAGGCTATTTTGTGTTTGTGTGCATCTTTGCATGTGCATGTACACACAATATGCATGGATTATCAGTTAAATATGTATTGACATGCAGTGTAGGCAATAAAAACTAAGGCCAGAGCTTAAATCTTGTCCTTGAATTTCTCTTTCCCCTCCTGCATTCTGGCCCTTGCTGGTAGTTTACTGCAGGAAGCTATACACTAATCAGCCTGTAAAATGCTGCTCTGGGGGAGACGGTGATCCCAGCCGCAGGCTGGGACGGATAATAGACTTGCCTCACTTAACAAGAAGATAAAAGGTCCTCGTTATTTCACTGGTTTTGGGAGGTGAGTTCTTTCTCTCTCTTGTTTAAACGACATAAACAATGGTAAGTGTCATGACAGGAGTGGGAGCCTGTCGGTGCAGCCCTATAATTAGAAAATTTCCGCACATGAGGCAAAGGGGGTGTCTTCAGGCCACTTCCTGACCCACTCATCCATAGATCAAAAACCCAAGTAAGATGCAGATAAGAAAATGCCCAGGAAATTAAACATGCTCTATACTGCTAATTCAGACAGCCTTGGATTTTGCTGTGGCCTGGGGCTTCCTGGTGTGACACTTCTGCCTCAGCACCTCATTGTCTCGTCAGTGAATTTTAAAGGGTAACAAGGCAAAAGGCTGCTGTCCTGTTGGGGCCAAGCATTTTATCTTCCTTCCTTTGGTCTTCTTTCTTAACCATCTCCACTCTATGGATGCAGTGTAACACTATGGGCGACAACAGACTTGCACTTGTATTGCAAAGTCCAGAATGTGCCTCTCCTCTCTCTCCTCTCCTTTCTTTCAAGACTATTCTACTGAAATTAGGAGCGGAAATAAGATCTGTCAAGGAACCCCAATGAAATATTATCCATGTTAAACTTTTCTATTCAACTACTTGCTTGCTGGCATAATCCCACCAGAGAAGCACCACACTTCTTGCAAATGCCTGTTCTGTACTCTCCAACCTGTCTCCGTACACTACAAATGCAGAACGTGCAAACTCAAATAGCCCTCAGCAATATCAGCCCTGTGGCCACTTTTTGGTATTAAAAGCAAATTAATGCCAGACTGTTTTAAAGTCCAGTTGCTTGTGGCTGAGGGGTGGTGGAGTGGTTCACTGCAGCTGTTTATAGGTACCCAGGGAGGATAGGGCAGGAAGGTTTTACTGGTATTGGCATCTGATCTGATTGGATCTGATCTGATCTGATCTGATCTGACTGATGAGCCTAACATCTTAATTCTCTTGAAAAGCATCATGGGCTCTTCAGCAAGAATGTGAGGCCAAGACCTTAGTCCTGCAGCTCGGCTGAGCGTGTGTACAAACTTCTCACAAGCGAGAGAGTTAAGATCGTCTGTCAACAGCTCCATCCCATAATGTGCTGAGAAGTCTGTCCCACCTCCAGAGCTAATTTCAAGCATATGAGTAGCTTCTTTCAAGTCAGTGAGAGTGGCAGAGTGAGCCACTGGCTCTGGGAGAAGGATGCTTGGGCACTGGTATGGCTGGACCCCAAGGGAGGCAGGGACAGTGCCACCCTGAAGTATGAGCTCAGGGGTTGTCAACCCAGGCTCAGCCATCCCCTTCCCCATACACACACTCCCAAGGCCCGTTAGCTAGTGCCAAGGTTGCTGGGCTGCTTATATTGCATAGGATTTCCTGTACTGTGTGGTCAAATCCCATGCACCATATGACAACCATATGGGATATATCTTTTCCTGTATTTTTGCAGTAACCAGCCACTCTTCCAGATGCCTTGGACTCAAAGTTGGTGACTGGTGGGAAAAACAGCTATTGCACACCTACAGATAAATGGCACTGTATGTACCACTCTTGCTTACCCTGCCTGTGCTGCTAATCTGGGTGCGCACAGGGCTGTATGGATGCAAGTGTGTCTGTCTGAGGGTAAAATACAGTCAGAACCATGACCAGGGTCTCTAAAAACCTTAACATAATGAACCTAGGCAGTAGTAACGTCTTCACTTCTTGCAGGGAACTCCTAATCTTTACCAATGAAAATACCCAAAGGAACGCCAAAGTGTTTTACAACATCACTGCCTCTTTTTGCTTGGCATGAATGCGTATGAGCCTGTAATTTTATGTAGATGTCATGCAGATCATATTTTTAGCAGCCAAAGAGTGTAAAGCTTTCAGCTGTTACTGTTGCACTTATCTATTGAAATATTCATGGAGATGTGCAATTACTAGAACAGTAATTTAGTTTAATTTTGCAGAATTTCCTAATGAAGATTGTTTCTTCAAAGTCGATACAGTATGTCTGTCTTTTATCCAGATCACTCATTATCTCAGTGAAGGGCATGCCTATTAGAAAGCAGCACTTACATGCAAAACTCTTGTTATGTGAACACATTTAACTAGTGCAGGACGCCTCCTGCAGAAGAATTCTTACCAAAATACAGTATGATATGGGACTCTGCTTTATTAAAAATAACTTGTTCTTACCCAGCTTTTTCAGATTCCCATCTAACCTAGTGATTGAGTTTTATAGTGATGCTTCCCCAGATTTCTATCTTTGTGTTGTTTCTCTTCTTCTTAACTCATTTCCAGATGACGTAGCCCCTTTTCCTCCGTAGCTGAACAGCAATAACAACATTATAAATGAGTCAAATGTACCAGAAGAGTATTGGCAAATGACTGAACGATTTGTCCCCATATTACATTGAATCAGGCAACTATTGTGCTTATCAACTTGATTAATTAAAATGATCCATTTTTGCTCGTGTTCCTTTCCTGTGAACTAACCTGATGAATATGTTGGCTACATTGAAAATGCCACTTGAGAAGCACCTTGCTCTCTTCTTCCAAACACTGATAATGGGCTGAGCATCTTGCAAAACTGAAGGGCTCTATGAGCATTTGCATGTGTTTGCTGGTTGCTTTTGTTTTGGCGTTTGTCTTCCTGTGACCTGCACCGTAACCCTGCCCAAAGAGGTTCACTTAAATTCCTTTTGCTGCTTCAGAGGCTACGAGTTAAAAAATCAAACTAATCCATACATATTACAGTCAGAAAACATTGACAGTTATGAATCAGAACCAAACACTTTCTTCAGAGGTGTTATCTTTAATTTACAACAAGTAAAAATTCAGGAAATTCTGTTATCAACGAGGAAGCCCAGGAACAATAGCCCTTTCCTGTAAGTATCAGTAAAGTGATGACTAAACAGGCACTCAATAGCCAGACAGTAAGCAAGGCTACCTCCAGTGGGCATGCACTGAAGTTAAGGATGGCTGCTGAGAAAGGTGGTGAAATTAGACCCTATTTATTAAAATTTCCTGCCATATTCCAAGAATGAGAAAGTGACTACAAGGCTATCAAGACACAGGACCTGCTGGTAAAGTGCAGCGAGGTTATTTGGTAATAAATTATATCACCACATGGTCCAAGCCTCCTATGCAGCTGTATCACAGCTGCATTTCAAGTTATGGTCGGGAAAAACAGCTGTTGCCTTCTGTACTGGTCTTGTGGACTGCTGGAGATGCTGGTTTTCTTCTTCACCCAGACCCATCCTTGGCCCACCCAGGTCACCTTCTCCTGTTGGAAAGGCTGGCACATGGGCTTGGCTGCAGCACATCCCTTGGCTGTCACCTTGTTCCCAGGCTTCAGGGACCCCATGCTGGTCACCCTACCAGAGGTGACCTGCACCCTGAGCATGAAACTGTCAGTTGCTTTCACTTAGTAAAATTAGTGCAAGATTATGAGGAGTATGTCTGGAGAATATAATCTTGTTAAGTGCTTAATGGGCCCATGCTGACTCTTGAAGGCCTCTTTCTGTCCAGGTGGGAGCATATAAGGGCTGTTACCATGGGGCAGAGACAGCACCATCCCATCTCTTGTGCGGAAAGCAAGTCTCAAGGCCATGGGAGCTGCTCAACAGAGACTCAGCTAGGGCAAGGAGGAAAGCAGGACCTCCGGGCTCCGGCGTGGGTGGTGTTTCCCAGAAGCAACATGAGGCTGTGTTACTGCACTGCTGGGGAAGATTTTAGTAGAATATGTGCTAGGGTAAGAACCTAATTAGAATAACTACAATTAGTTCAGTCAAGATCAGCTAAATAAAATACTCTTTTGGTGTCACAAAGTATGGGGCAGTTAAAACAAGAAGACCCAAGTTTATTCCATCCCTCTGAGTCTTATCTTCTCATCATGACTTTTCTCAATTCATGATGATTTTAATGATTATTAGATCTTTTATCAGATTCTGATGATCTCCTTTGAGCCCCGCCTGTGCTTCTGGTTCTGCCCATACATGCATACCTGCTGCCAGCACAGCTCTGACATTGACTTGTTGAAATTGGCCTCTTACTCTTGGAGAAATGACTGGTAAACAGATTTATTTGTCATAAATTTTTAGCTGAGTGATTTCTGCAGATAACTTCTGGCTGCAAACCTTTTGCAAATAGATTGCAATTAATACTGGAGATTCAAGACGATTTGTTGTAGGTTGCATGAGAAATTTCTGCTGTCTTGGCTGGATGAATATAACTCCTAGAATCAGATTTCCTGTAGAAATTCTTATGTGTATAAAAATCCGTATTTACTTTCTGCAGGTTCTTTGTAGCATATGTTGATCTTGCCAGGGGCTTAGCACACTGTCCCTGCTCAAAAAAAACCCACTTATATCTGTGCTTAACTTAAAGGACAAGATTAGTTCCCTAGAAGTCAAGCCAATGTTAATATGAGCATGTGTAAGAGAAAAAGCAGTGAGGTTGGTTTAGGATTATATGATGATAAAAAAAAGTGTGTCCCTTCTTTGTCCTGAAAATGATGCTGCAGTTCTAGTCCTGTTCCTGCCCTGGCCCTTTGCTCATGGGACTTCTACCCCTGCCCGGCCAGCCCTGTCCCACTTCTCTGCTCAGCACCAAAACCACGGTGGCTCTGGGAGGGCTGTACTCCCCAATCCCTGGGGCCTCTTCACCTTCTCCATCACTCCTGAAACACTGCGCCTCAACTCCACCCCTAGTCAGCATGAGACAAGCATCCTCCTGGTTGGGGCCAAGCAGAGCAGTTTTGAGATGTTTGGGAGACAACTTCATTCACGTACCAAGTTAAAAGAAAGGGCACACCATGGCCATAAAAGAACTCTATTTGTAATAGCCTTTTCCAGAGTTCTTCTCTTGGTGCAGGATCACACCACACAGCAGCTATTTTTTCGTAGCATGAAATATGTCTATTTTTCTGGAGCTCATAGAAAAAATTGCCAAAGCAACGACCTGTGCTGAAAGGGGCTCTGGTTTGTCTTTAAGGACCGTGATATTATCAAGAGCCTGAGGTTTGAGGCACTCAAAGAGCCAAGGCTATCAATTTGAAATGCCAGATATTTATAAAACTTCAATGAGAGCTTCTGCAACTTTCTAGAATGAACAAGCCATACCTTTCAGAAATGCTGTTTGCTTAACAGAAGTCCTAAGGCAGAAAGGAGCTTGTGTAGATAGCAGAGCTCTCCAGGGACTTACTTCACATTGCAAACTCCAGCCTTTGCTTCTCCTTTTCTTGGCATTATAGCATAGCTAGGGCCGAGGATAATGTTTGTCAACACTGTTGCCTTATGGTATGTTTCTCATTAATGTTTGAGAATTATTGGGAGAATTTCATACAATATGGACACTCCATAAACAGCTAAGTAATCTGCCTTCCACTTCTAATCTCTTCTAATTGAGCTGCCCACTGGCTAACCTCTTCTCTCATCCCTGAAAGGCCAAATCAGTTGGTATGAATGGAGATTATTTCAGTGAATTTTGAAGAAATTGCACCAGTTTATACCAGCTCTGGCTTTCTCCCACAACAGTTCTCTTCCTTCAGTATAAGAGAAAATTTGCCCCTTTCTAACACTGATTACCTCAGGAAGGCATTTGATGATTTAAATATGGCCAAGGATGTTAAGGGTAACAGGAAGAACTTCTATAGGTATGTCAGCGATAAAAGGAGGACTAGGGAAAATGTGGGCCCTCCGGAAGAAACCGGGAGATGTGGTGACCCAGGATATAGAGAAGGTTGAG
>NW_010142902.1:1570-8768 GCF_000699245.1 Pterocles gutturalis | reverse complement strand
GCCCCCAGACAAGTGCAAACCCATCACAGGCAATAAATGAAATTTTATAATAAGTAGATTTGATATTAAATCCTCTTCACGCAGAATATCTGAAAGAACCTGGGCAGAGAGTATTGGACTCTGACATCCACTGGCCAAGTTTATTCTGCAGAAATGTAAACTGTAATTTTTGTGTCTTCATGTTCCATATTGTAGATGAAGCTTTGTGACAACCCAGTGTAGCACATAATGCTCACACATATGGATTTCAAAACAGCATGCCAATTTCTATCAGAAGCATCAAGATGTATGAATGAAGAGAGCTATATAAATTATAGTAATTGCTGAATAGACATAATAAACATGATCCTACTTTTTTATTATTATTTCAAATGAAATAATTTACTTTATTCTTACTTTCAGACACACAGGAGCCCACGGACAACACTGCAGTGCTTTCTCTGCCTTAGGAATACTCAGGATGAAACTGAGCCTCCTCAGGATGAAATTGAGCCTCTGGCTGCCCCTCAGTGTTGAGCACCAACTGACACAGACTTCAGGGAACTAGCCTTATGACATCACTCATGGTTATGCCTTAGCCTTAACCTCTCCTCTCACGATTTTGAAACAGTCAGACAAGGCAGCATTGTCAATCATGAGAGAGCAGATCCTAACATCATGATAAAGCTCCTGCACACAACATGGCATGTCTACAACAGGTGTGGTGAGAACATCAAAGCAGCTGCACAGGGTCAGACCAAGAGCCCATACAATATAGTCTCCAACAGTGGCTACAGCAGATGCCGAGGGAGAAAAATGCACAAACGTACGTGATCTTTCTCCTAATACTCTCTCAATTAACCCCTCCCATTACTTGAAGCTAGGAAACTTCCAAACCTAGATGTGGTTGTACGGCAGGCTTCCACTGAGAGTCACTTCTCAAAGCACTCGTCCATGCTCTCTTTCAGCCTGGGTAACATTTTAACATCTAGACATATCATTTGGGCAAGAAGACCAAGCCACCCATGACGTGAAGACTCACCTCTTGTTTGCTTTGACAGGCTCTTTCCAAGCCCCTGCTGTTAGCAACACCATTTCTTTGCCCTGCCTCTGGACAGACAAGCTCCTCTGTATGCGTGTCCCTCACTGGGAGCCAGCAGCTCCCTGCCTGTTTCCAGAAAACCCCAGGGCACCATCAGGCTTTGGCCTCAGCCCATCCTCCCTTGTGCCTGCCAGTGTTTCTCCCTTTCTTCCCTCCCCACAGCGTGGCAGCCTGGCAGCAGGGTCCACCAGCTGAAGCAGGGCAGGGCACCCCAACCCTCTTGGCACCGCCACATCTCCCTGCGCTGGTGACACCCAGGGAAGCCAACAGATGCCACGATATAAATCCAATAGCCTCCCTGGTGCCTTCCCAGGTCAACCTGAAGCACAAGCAGGAAATTAGGAGAGAGGAAAAGAAAAAAAGTCCATGAACACCCTTTTCAGACAGCAACCTTTCCTTTCAGGAGGCCCATGCGCCAGGAGTCCCACTGCTGCTCTGCCAGTGAGGCACGTGGGCAATTCTTCAGCACTCACCATGACAGCCGTACCAGAGCACATTGAGGATGTGTTGTTGGTGACAGGCAGGAACCCATCTGAACAACAGTGTGATCTGGATCTTGCCAAAAGTCCAGAGTTTAACTTCAGCCACACTGATTTTCTGACATTTGCTCTTCTGCTTGTTTCAGTTGCTATGTAAATTTGTAATCTGTTCATGCTGCAACCGTGCAGGCCTGATAAAGAAAAGAATGCATTTGCAATGACATGATATACAGATATAAAACTGAAAGTACCTAAGGGGCCAAAGGGGCCAAAATGTTTGCAGGTGTTTTAAAAGTACCTGAAGACAGTATAGCAGAAGCTTGGAAGATAAGGACACCATGTACCAAAAATGACCCTCAAATGATTGCTGAAGGTGCTGGTGTGGTCAAGCAGCAAAGCAAGCTATTAATAGTAAAAAGGCACATTTCCAGAAGTGGAAGGCATGTCAAAACAAGGAAAATAGAGAAGAGCATTAACTCTAGCTAGTTAGATATAAAATCACAGTAAGAAAAAAACTGCAGATAAAAAAAATAAATAAATTAACTTTTTTCCGGACTTTTCAAGATGTGGATAATCGGCCAGTCTGCAGAACCTGGAAATGAAATAGAGCTAAGAAAAACACACAACAAAGTTAAAGCCAGAGCAGAAATGCTAGATCAGTTCTTCACATCCACTTTCACCGTGGGGAAGAGAGGAGTTGCTTGCTTTGGCTTCTAGCCATGCAATCAGTTTGAGAAGTTACTAAGTAGCATCAGTTGTAGAGTTGTAGAATAAATTGACAAAACGATAGTAACAATCCATGAGGACAAGACAGTTTTTGTTCAGGTCTTAAGGATCTCAAATACTAATTCTTGAAGTAGTTAAGTGTGGTGTGTCTCCTACCACAGGAGCATCAGAGAAAAAGAAAGTGACGACAACCTCTGAAAAGAGCTACAGTAAGATACAGGGAGGTGCAGTTTAGTAATTCTGCTGCCTGTAGAGATCAGATTGATTGAGGTTATAACAAGAGAAGAATTACAAGACACATAAGTGATGTGATGAGAAGGGGCAGTATGACCAGAGGAGGGAAGTTACAAACCTGTTAGATTTCCTCAAGAGGGTCACCAAGCACATGGCTGTGACTGAACCATATCTGGGTTTCCAAAAGGGGTTTGTGTAACACTACCTGAACAAAGCTCTTGTAAGAAACAAGTCCTCTTACAGATTAATAACAGGTTAAGAGATGGGAAATAAAAGGCAAGAATAAATTATTAGCCTTCACCATAAAGGAAGTTGCCACAAGGCACCAGTAATGGTCTCTACGTTCAAGACGCTCATAAATTATCTGGAAAGTGAACTATAGGATAAAGATTGCTGCTGACAATAATTCAGCACAGTAAAAAGATAAAATTGACTATGAAGAGTTGCAGAAGGAGACTGAGCAGCTGGATGGCAAAACAGGCAGATTAAATTCAGTGTTGTTAAAGCACAGCGACACATAAAGGGAAGAACAACCTTAATTAACCATACACACTAATGAGCTCTAAACTAGCTGCATATCACTAAGGAAAAAACATCCAGACCCATAGTGAATAGGTTTATGGAAACAACTCTGTGCTCAGTGGTGGACAAAACAACGAAAAGAAGGTTAGAAAGATTAGGAATAGATAATAAAACAGAAAGCATTCTTTACCGATATACAAATACATGCCTTAAATAAGGCATGCAGTTCTGATCACCACACCTGAAAATGGATACAGCAGAACTTTGGAGGTAAAGTGAAGAGTAACAAAACAGAAAGAGTAAATAAGAAGCCTGTTATTTATCCTTTTTTGTAATACAAACAGTTGATTATATCAGAAGAATTGGTCAGGCAGAAGATGTAAATACAAACTAAGAGGCATGTGGGGGGGTTTTGTGTCATTAAACAGTGACACTCAATAGCATGTCAAATGTACACTGTCTAAAAACCAAACTAAACTATTAAAGAGAAAAATCCAAATGCAATCTTGGGCTCAGGAAGCCTATAACCTGCAGATCACTGGGAGGAAATACCAGGGGAAGGATGACAGTGTGTTTATCTAAAGTGATGTAGCCACTGTCAGAAAGTGCACACACAGCCAGATGGACCCATGCACAGTCAGTATTGCTGTTCCTACACTCTACATTTTGAAAAAGTCCACCAAACTGCAGAAACAGATTCACACAAAATGGTAGGAGTCAGCTGTACCCCAGCTTTACCAATGCAGGATCAAATTTACCCAAATTCTGCCCAGTCTGTATCTACTTACCCCTGAGATTAATTTGCCAATATCGTTTTCAGGGGATGGAGTTTGTTGCGAATGCCTTACCTGCTGTGATTGCTGTGGGCTGGAAATCACACTCTCCCATTTCCATTTCTGTCTGCAACTTGAATACCGGTTAGTGAAACCATGAACAAGGAAAATTTAGATATAAAGTAACTGCCGGTCTGCTAGGAGTAGGATGTCAAGAAATCTGTAAGCAAAAACTGTTTTTTCTCCTTCATGATTCTCCTCGTTCTTCTGCACTCGAATTTTCCCATCTTTACTCAAAATGCACACATTAAGTTATTTCAGGAAACCTAGATGATAAGAATTTTATTTGCTGACTGAAAGCATTTTCAGGATGTGTGCAGTATGTACAAAACCAATGAGATCAGTAAGCTGTTTCCAAAAAGATGGTGGAAAAGCATTACAGGGGGAAAAAAAGTAATTTTTGTCAAAGGCCAGGAATTTATCCCTTATGTTCCCTCATAATGAAGAATATTTCTGAAAGATACTAAGTACTGACAACAGTATAGTGTGTTCACATAACTTGCATGGCAGTATTTTTTAATGTCCCTTAAATAAATGCAACAGCCTTGGAAATGATCACAAGAGTCAGAGCAGACAAGGAAGAGTCATTAATACGTAGATGGAGATACTATATTGCAATAAAAAACACTATTTTAATTTAATTTAAAAAAAAAAAAAAGTAATTTTGATGTTTTGGTGAGGCATTCTGCACAGGTGTATACAAATGTTAAAATGTGGGTTCAAAAAGCTTAATTGTTTTTAACTCTTACCAAAAATTTTTGTTTTAAGATGAAAGTTTTAAAACAGATCACTTGGCATACTATCTTACAAGGGGGAATAAGTTCAAACTAAAGGTTCAAATAGTAGACCTTTTAGTAATGTTAGCAAGTTATCCTTTGTGGTTACAATCTTAGAAAGAATGATCTTAATGTAGCTGAGACATCCAAAATTCTATAAATAAAAAATAGAAAGGATGCAATTTATTATACTGAAAACCAGGGGAACACTTACTTTAGTGCATTACAGCATGAGCTTTAAATAACATTTATGACAGTTTGTAAAATTTATTACCAAAGTAGTTATTTGCATTAGCAGATTCCTGGATGTAATCACTCTCTAGACTTCCGCCCTCCACATCTCAGGTTTTCACTAATGTCAGCTGAAATGATTCATGGTTTTGAAAAGGTCTGAACATCAATTACAGACTTTTAAAACTCATTTTCAGGTACCCGATGGTAACGATCACATTAGCCTCATCTCATCCCAGTTACTCATTAGATTTTCCTTCTTCCTGGATCCTTGGAATCAATTGGCTGAAATGTACAAAGGAAGTGGGAAGCATTTACTTCTTACTTCTTTGGATTCACAGGAATAGTCTGTAATTATCTGAGTGACTAAGACCTTTTTTTCTAGAACAGCCACGTTTACTAAGCTTTAATGCATTTTGTGACAGTGCATAATATAAAACAGTATATTGCTGCCTACTGGAGTATAAACTGCAGGTCACAAAAAAACGTAGGGCTCACAGATTAACTGGGCCACAGGTATAAAAAAAAGAAAAAGTCAAAGAAGGATCTAGGTGAGACAAGGTCTAAATACAAGACAATAGCTGGCTTTATGCCAAGAGCATCAAACTGCAGGGAGAATAACATTGTTGACTGAAGGACATCAAATCAGGGTTCAGGGAAGCTTTGCACTAATCCTGTGTTGTAATGACAGCTTAAAAATTTGGTACTTTGATGAGTTCTGAGATTGACTTAAACCTCTTTAATTTGGCTTGCTGGTATTTAATCTTTTAACTTTGCATTCTTAATCAAAACGCAAAGCAGATCTTTAATCTTGTATGTATAAAATGGAAGATTAGAGGACCCTGACCTGCCTCTGGTAGACAGCTGTTTGCTTCCCCTTTTCCTTCTCTTTCTCACAGTAATAGCAAGTGAGAGTCATTTCAAACCTGTAGGAAGATCTTAGGAGGAAAGGGAAAGTACATAAATATTCTCTGACAGAGAAGAATTGGAAGCCTTCTTCCTCTTCAGTGAAGAATTAAAATTCATCAGAGCGTCTGCATATGTTTCTTCCAAAACATTGTTAATGTGGCAGGAAAGTATTTCTGGTTTGGCCAGATTTCTCATTGAAGGGAGAGTTATATTCAAATTTCCTTTGCCCCTAGAACACCTGAGACATCTACAGGCTTCAGTGCCTACTCAGGCTTAATAACACACAATACACAAGTGTGAGTCAACAACATACTTTGTAGAAAGCTAGGAATTGTCTTTACTGATAAAAAAATTAAATCCATGAGGATGCTTCTACAAAACATGTCTGGTTTCATTGTGAAGTCCTTGGGACAAATTTGGTTTTTTTTTTAAATTAGAAATATAGACAGCAACTCCCTTAAGATTTTTAGATGCTTTTATATATCAAGAAGCCCCTTTAAACCTATTTATTATTTGAAGGACATCATGGTGGCATTAAGTCAGAGGACCTTAGATGGCCTCAGCTGCAGCGACCTCACAGTGGGGACTTAATGGGAGCTAACAGAGCAAACCAGCACTTCAGCAGGCATGTAAGGCACCACAAGGTGCTGTAACTTCTCCTATCTTCTTCCCAGTGTCAGAGCATTTGAAGAGGCAGAGCAAAGACTCTGGACAGAGGTCCTTGGGGCACTGGGCTAGAGGCTTCCCAGGCCACCAGACTGCACTTCCCCGTGACCCACCTAGTAATTCATCTCACTTTGCCACAGCAAGATGATCCCACTCCAGTTTTTTCTCAGGCTTGACATGAGGAGAAGGATCACTACATCATGGGTGATTAGTCCAAACTCAAGTGCATACTGGGCATTGCTAATTGCAAGAGAGATCTGGGATAAAAAGGAAAGTCACCTCTCTTCTTTTGTGAACTTCATTTATTCCCACCTATGTCGAGTTTCCTGTCTTGTACAGAAATATTCATACGTCTGAGCTGCCTAACAAAATAGTTGTTGATTTTCACTGCACATAGCCGAGCTGAAGTAATGAAAATGTTAATCAGCCACATTAGAAGAACATCAATCTTGATTTCACAATTCATTTTAAATTCCTTGTACTTTCCATCATAGTTCTGGAAACATTTCACATCATTGTTAGTGATGGTTATCCTGGTTTATCTGGTCCTGAATTATTCAAATTACTTAAAGAGAGGGAAAGTTTATGGAAAAGTAATTTCCTGAAGTTCAAGAAGAGTTTTGAACAGTTTTCAACTTAGTTTGATGCCAGTGAGCTAGAATTAAACTTTTCTTTATCTGGATTGTTTCCTGAAAGAGCACATACAGCTGAATAGAACAGCAAAAATTATTAGGTGTTTAA
>NW_010142902.1:0-1539 GCF_000699245.1 Pterocles gutturalis | reverse complement strand
TGTTAAGGGTTGAGACTGGGGGGGGGGGGGGGGGGAAGGTCAAAAGGAAGAAGGCATTTTTGATATAGACCAGCAAATAAACACAGGAAAAAATTCTTAAGTGAATAAAAAGAACATTTCCTGGTATGGCTTCTGACATCATAATTTTTATGCCATACTTTGGTAAGCATAAATGTTATTCACATAATCAAGGATTAAGATGAGATCTTCCTCCCTCCCTTTGAGGAAGGTAGCTCAGGATTAAGAAACTTTTTTGAAACAACCCTGACCAACATAGGTAAGATCTTTCTCTACCACTTTCCCTAATGAAAGCATATACATTTCCACTTAATAATCGACATATTTAGCAAGAGGTCTATTACTGTTACCAAAATTTTAAGAATTCTTTTTCTTGCAGCTGCTCCTGTCACAACTCTTGGTGTTTGAAAGGAACAAGAAAAACTGGTGTGAGTAATAAGGAAGATCTGTAATTCTCAACAAGTTTAATACTGGAATGGAAAAAGAATTCAGCAAAACAGAAGTTGGTCATTCAGCTTTTTGGAAATTGCAATTGCTATTTGACTATGTGAGAAATGAGAAGTTAAAGTGTTCTGTAAATATTCAGCAGAGTTTCCACATCCTTCTTATGATTTCTGGAAGCATTATCAGTGAAGTCAGTAAATCATCATGTGATCAGGCTGTCCCAAATAGGACCAAACAACAGCTGGTATTAAAAGTTTGGTCTTTATTGGCTTTATTGGCTTTGAATTAGACTTTCAGTGATAGTCACAATTAGACTAAAAAATTGGACTCCCCTCTTTCAAATGACTGCATGAACCCTCCTTGTCTCCACCTGTTTCTTATCTGAAAGCCTACATAAAAGTAAATCACATTATAATAATCTTTTTTTGTACTTTTCTTTCTTCCTCTAGACGTGATGCTGTGCACAGCCAACAGAGTAGGAGGAAGTAAAGAACTGAACTATGAGATTGCCCCCCACAGTCCTGCGATGCTCAAATTCATCCAAGTTGTATATAGAGATGGTGAGGGTCAAACTTAGAGCTTCAGCACATCTGCTAGGCCCAGATGACAATCTTTAAGGTATATTGGATATACGAGCACTGTCTGGACACTAGGGAAGCCTCAAGTACTGGATCACTCTGTTTATAGGCTTAGCTTACTAATAGATACAACAGGGCTAATATTTACTTGTTCTGCAATGCTGTTGTTAAAATCCACTTGCTAACATCTGAAACACATACAACTAGTAACATTAAAAATAATTCTGCATTAACTTGCTATCCAAAATCCCCAACTAGAACAAGACTTTATATTTAAGCATTCAATTCAGTGTAGTGCATTCAATTCAATGCCAAATTCAATTATTTGAGGAATATATGAGGAATATAAAACCAGGAGAATGAATCTGCTCTTCACATTAAGTTTGATCCCATTGTCTGACACCTTCAAAATATTTGATGCCCACAGCTGCTATAATGAAAAAAGCTTTACGTAAACAAAATATCTCCCTATGAACTTCACAGAATCACAGAATGTTAG
>NW_010142901.1:0-1610 GCF_000699245.1 Pterocles gutturalis | reverse complement strand
CTGGAGGTGTTCAAGAAACGTGTAGATGCCGTGTTTAGGGACATGGTTTAGTGAGGTAGGTGGTGTTGGGTTGACAGTTGGACTTGAGGATCCTTGAGGTCTTTTCCAACCTCAATGATTCTATGAAATCCTGTAAAGTATTTGCTTCTATTTAAAATATGTCTATGGGGGTTTCAACAGATTTATTTTTTATGTCTGACAATATCTAATTGAATCTTATTACTTTATTGTCTGTAATTTTGGGCTCTTTCTTGCAATCTCTATGCATGCAAATTTGAAAGTATCCATACTACTGAAAACATGGTAAACTCATGGTAACTCTGTTAGCCTATGCCAATTATTTATCCAGATGGAAGTGGCATATATCAGAGTGGTTATTGTTAAAGTTTGTTGTTGTCTTTGTCATTGTTTTTCTCTCTATAAGGAGATCCTTCTGGGAAGTCAGATATCTCCAGGGATTTTGATTACTTGTTCAGTAACTTGAATGAATCCCAGGTTCTCCATTTCCCTTTGTATACCAAGAACAGGGCAACATAAGATAGCACAATATACTTGTACCTTAATATGGAGTAAAAAAGATTTCCAAACTGCTATTGGGTGAGTATGTATTTCTTAATTTGAAATCAGTGAATAATCATATCCCTTGCAGTTTTAGGAACATTGTTGCTGTAACCAGATAATTTCCAACTCTAAACTATTCAGCACAGAGAAGTAAAAAAAAAAAATAAAATAAAGTCCCTGTGTCTTAGAAATGAAGAATTGATTTTGAGCTGGCATACACCATGCCTTCTTTAATTAAGATCCAGCTGGTAAATGTGCTTCATGTTGTCATATTTCACATTATTTTATCATTCAGTCATTTATTTCTACATTGAAGAAATACAGTTCTATTTAGAAGAAATACATTTCTACAGCTGACCTTACATTACATTGCTGGTTTCTCTAAGTGAAGAGTATTGGCAGTTTTGGCACAGGTACAAATTTTGTTTCCAGTTTCCCCTAGTAGCAGGCTAGCACAGAAATGGCTTTCCCAGTCTTCATCAAGGCTAAAAGCTTCTATGTGGACACGTTAGAGAGGAAAGTCCGAGGTCACGGTCTGAGGACCATGAAGAAAATGTTATAATGCAGACTGCTGAAGTTTTCCAGTTTGTTTATTCACTTCAGTGTATTTTATAGATCAGGACACTGTGCTATCTCTGCGGAACAAGGCCAGATTCAGCCTAGAAATGAATAAGGTGGGGGAATATGGATGTCTTTTCATGCTTCATATCAGTGGTGAGCCTAGTGCAGATCTGAAGGAGAGGAAAGCATATTTCATGGTTTTACACAGCATTTTTCCTTGTCTATAGTCTTCTTCAACTGGCATACCAATATCTTAAACAATGAGGCTTGCCAGAGCTGTGGAAGGGTTAATGTCTGAAGTTCAGAGGAAACAGAGTTTTGTGCTATGAACGTGTGTTAACTCTGGGGGACACAGGTGAGAATGGGGAACAAAATTTCCTTATCCTTCTGCAGTCTCCTGTTGCTGCTCCTGCTCTGCTTAGCATAATATTCCCAGTCAGAATATTGTATAGTTTAATTACAGAATCACAGAATGTTACAGATTGGAA
>NW_010142900.1:0-13419 GCF_000699245.1 Pterocles gutturalis | reverse complement strand
TATATATATTTTATTTTTTTTAAGTTGCTGAAGTATCATATAAGAATTGCAGAGTGAAAGTGTACCCCTTCTTCACTTGGTTCTTCTGGTTGTCACATGTTTTACTAGCCTGAAGTCTATGGAAATCTTCGAACAGTTAGAAGGTGTACTGAAGGAGGATCCAACTTTTTAAAGTAATTTTCTCAGCCACCTTTTCTAACTCATTCACTGGAAGCAACTTCCCAGCAGACCAGGATGGTATAGTGTGTGCCAGGTGGAGGCAGAAGAGACTGCCTTAGCAACAAATGCAAAATCTCCCAGTACATCTTGGAAATAACCACAATAAAACCCCAGCAGAATCACTAAAATCTACAGATCCTATGTACAAACTTCTTCATAATGTATTTTATTCAGTACATGAGCTGTAACTGAGTAGATGAAACTTAATGACACAGTGTAATTAATTCTCTGTTGATAACAGTCAAGGACAGAAACATCCAGTTAACATGGGCAAACACTTCTCACTAAACAATCTGTCAGACTCTGGTCTGCTCTTATCCATAAGGAAAACTGACAAAGTATGTATGACAAACAAGCTATAAAAATAATATGCATGGACTGAATAAAGGTATCAGATACAATTAGTATACTGGTTGCTTTATGGTGCGGTCTGAGTTTCTCTTGTTCCCCAGCCATGTTTCAGGACTAATAAATTAATTAGTTTGTGAACACATTTTTCTCAGGCAGGTGGGGTGGGAAAAATTGTAAAAGTATAGTTAAGTGGTCAGCTATAACCGCTGGTCTAATAAAATAGCACTTTTCTCCACAAATCTTGCGTTTACACTTGTGGTAGAAACTTCAATAGAAATTTAAAACTTTATACTGTTGAAGGGAATAATAACCCCATAGAATGGACCCTCACAGTTCAGATGAAATTACTGGATATTTTCTCAGACTCCTCACTGATGCAGTAATAACAATTTTTTAATCTCCATGTGCTGATGATCTGCTTTTGAGCCAGTGTGACCTAAATACTCCAGTCTTGCTTCAGTAACGAAGCTAACAACCTATGTAATGGCGGAGGGGCATGTTTGGAGGGGTTTTTTGTTTGGCTTGGGTTTTTTTGGTAGGCAGATGCTTTCTCTTTCAACTTACATGTTCCTGGTTTGTTGGTGGGGTGGGGATGTTGTGTTCTTGTGCTCTCTCATTACTGTGATCTGATGAGATCCTTCTGTTTTTGACAGTAACTTGTGTTACCGAGTCTTCTATTGGGAGTAATTCCATTTCAGTGAATCCCATATCTCTTCTCTTTAGGGAGTTTTCAGTTGTCTAGTTTATGCTGAGTTCTCTGACTTTAGAGAACTCACAGAACTCATGTGGAAGGATTTGTTGGTTGTAAGGCAATGTACTTTTCATCTGACTCATAAGGGGAAGGGGACACACTAGTGTTTTTTCAAATATCTTGAAATTGTTCTATCTTGTTTATAAATGTCATCGTGTGCAATTAGCATCAGTGTAATGAAGCTGATAGTCTGACATGTTTACCTCACACCAAGGTTCAAGAATACTAAACTTGTTTAATGAAGGAAAATGTTTAGGTTTTTATTAGCATAAATTTTCTAAGGAAAAGGTATTTCCGCTACAGATTTCTCCTGATTAAATATGTAGCTGCAATATTTTTGAAAGCCATGAAGACTATCTTTGAAGGTTATATATCTATCTCTTCTTTTAGGCTGCAACCACCTCTCTCTTGATTTGGCCAGTTGAGTAGCAATTTCTACATGTTAAAGGTGGAAACAGTATGAGTTTTATTATAAACATTATTCATTTTATGCATGATACCTTTCCCAAAGTAACAGCACATTTAGATATTAACTATACTAATTTTATTTCTGTTTACTATTATTTATGGTTTTATAATATTTCCTGTGCTTGTAAAGAAAGGTGAAGGATTTAGTTTGTCTTTTTAATAAGGAATTGATGAGAAATGGGATGTTCATGTTAGTGTTTGGATATATACTGTTCATTCATTGGGGACCTGCTGTCTACTTCCATGGTAACAGCAGTAACTTTAACTCAGCTCTGGGAATAGTTTTTTTTCTTTCTCTGTGTTTATGCATTGGGTCTTTCTTTTTAATGTTCTTCTTGCATTTGTTCACATGCCGAATGATGTACATCCGAGGAAATCTTGCTTATAATAAGATAATATGATAATATTTTTCTGCAGATAATATTTTTTCTGACCATATGTCTCTCAAATAAAATATATAGACAAAAATAATAACATTCTTTAAACAGGTAAAATTACAATCTTAAATTCTTAAGTAATAAAATAGTTACTGCTAAATGTTTGTATTTTGCTTCTTTTTGTTAGGTATAAATGGCATTTCCAAGCCAATACTTAAAACTGTAGTAATATTATATAGACATCATGTGTTAGGTAACTTTCTGAGATTTAGTATTTGAATAATGTTTATGTTGTGTATTACCTCAAGTGTGACCAAAAACTTATGTATGTATGTTTGGCTGTTTGTTTCATTAGAATCTAGTCCTGGCTGAAAACAGTCCTGGAAGAGATAGCACTGAATATATTCTTACATTTGAGCCAGATGTGCCAGCTTTGAAAAAACCTGTGGAACCATACCGTCTGTCATTTATGTTTTACAATGGTATGTTTCAGTTACTCTAAAATGCTTACTTTTCCTTAGAAGCAACTATTTTTAGGTCCATAATACTTCTTCAGAACTGTGTAACAGCTTAATAGATTTTTGCTGGTGTTTAAACCAACTAAATATGTTGCTGTATTTTCTTCTAAAAATATATGTATTTATTTTTGTAGATTTCAAGAAGCAGCAACAGATGGCAGCACTTACAAAGGAAAGAGACCAGTTATCTCAGTCCATAAGTGTTTACAGAAGTTGGTTTGATACTACTAATCAGCTTGTAACTGAAATTAAGTGTAAGTTCAATCAAGTATATAAATAAATTTCCTGGGAATTAAACTTTTTTTCCTTCAATTATTTTGAGAATATAGAGAGGGGGAGAAAAATCAGTATTGAAAGCATGAGGTGTACAGTAATTAGAGGGGAGCGGAATGGAGTATATCTTTGCATTAGCAGGGAAACATCCAGTTATTTGGATGAACCTACCTATAAAGTGTCTTGATTTGAGGTAGAATGTCTTATGTCAGGACTGTCAAAAGAAGAGTAAAACATTAAAGTTGGTGGTCTGACTGTCTTATCAGAAGGTTTGTTTTAATGGGTGCATTTTGAATTTTTATTTTAAGCAATCACTAAATGTAAATAAAGCATGCTGGAATTAGAAGGTGCTGCTGTTTCTTGTAATTTTAGTACAGGGCTATGTTTCTGTCACTTCCTTACTGCACATCTCCATTATGGATGCAAATTCCTGAATTCGAGTCTGAAACACAAAAAGTTTTGCTTCATATTTGCAGACTTTTGAATATCTCTAGAGAGTAAGTTAGAGCACAACATTATGCTTAAATAACATTTCCAAATACAAACTTGTTTGAATAGAGAAGGAACTCACCTGTTTACTCATTTGTTTTAAAAATTGCTTTAATTCAGGTATGAGATTTGAGGAAATAGTGTCCAGAAAGTGGTGTCTCTTATATGAGACAAAAGAGCTTAGTGCCAGCTACTGTTCTTCCCTTCCCTCTTGCCATTTTGCCTATTGGAGAACCATTTGGAGAGATAATTGAGGATGAAAAGAAAAAAGAGCTTACATTTTCAGACTGATCTAAAGACTAGCTCCATTGCCTCCTGAAGTTGAAGGAGGTGGCAGCTGCTGAAGTCGCTTAGAAACTGAACAATTCACAAGATCTTTGTGGACTAATCCCGATATTCTGTCCTGAGAAGTAGATAGCATCAGCTGTGGGCGGCGTAATTTTGAAAAGTTGTAAGAAATTCTGTAAGAAGTGTTCTGTTCCTTTCTAATATTTCCTTACTCTCTGTTGGTTGTATTCGTTTCAGGTCAGGTTAAAGAAGCTGAAACAAGAGAAACTCATCTGAAGAATGAACTGAAAAAACACCAAATTGAATTACCACAGACAAACACAGTATGGCTCATTTCTTACTAAACTCTGTAACATCTTAAAAGTAAATCCAATCCAATATGGAATTGATATCGTTATATAACATTATTGAATCACACTGGTATTTACACAAGCACCTGTTACCGAAACCCTGAAAATTTAAACCATGAGGAAAATCTGTGGATCAGTACCAAACTCGAAATTTTTTTTACTGTTCTGCTAGTATGACTATCTCCTAAAGAAACTGCTAGAGGAATAACAAAAACTTCTTTTATGTCCTGATCTTGTTTTTGCCTTTCTGCTAAGGTTGCCAGTTGTGTTAATGGTGCTGCTAGTTTTACTAATGGGGTTTTGCAGGCTGATTAATATCCACTGGATGTATTCGGGCATAACTAGACCAAAGGAAAACACTTAATTTTAGGGAATTAGTGAATTTCATATGTTACTGTCAAAGTCAAGGTAAAAGTAAGTTTGAAAGATTCAGGGCAATGTACCCCATTGCCAATTTCCCATAAAGATCAAATTATGTTTTACAGAAATGTTTTAAAGAAAATTTTCAAACTACTAACATTTGTGGAAAAATAATGTAAATTATCAGTTATCTTTAGATTAAGTAAAAGCAAATGTTACAGCCATTAATCACAAACTGATAGAATTAAATTATACACATTCTGCAATCATGATGCCCAAGTTCCCCCTGCTGACTGAATTTTTCCGGTCTGGACATAGTCCCCTTCTAAAATGGTTTATTTTTGTACATTTGTGGTTGCCTTTTTCTACTGATTTAAACTTTCTTCAGTTTTGGCTTTAATCAAGCTCTGGTAGCTCTTTGCAAAAAGCTCCCTGAAGTCTTTTAAAAAAAAGTAGTAATAAAAAACTTCATAGTCACAGTTGCAGTGTGGCTCCTTTTGCTCTCCTCCGAGATTATATGCAGTGATCCCCTATATGTTAAGAGTCTGTTTCAGATTATTGAATGCTTTTTGTTAGGAACTTGATTGACAACAGGTAAAGTAACTACTTCTTCAGCTCAGCCCAATGATACGTTTGCTAACTTTAAATTTTAATTCTCAGCTTCAGTATGTGGATTCTCTTATAAAACAAAAGATGCAGGATCAAGAAGGACTAATGAAACAGCCAAGGCGAACTTGTACCCTCCCAAACTATCCAAAAGGCAACCAGGATATTTTAGGCAAGGTGAGTTTTCTCTCAGAGAGCCTTCAAATGAGTTTTATTGGTTCTAGGAAGTGGAAATGATGAAAAATTATCCAACCAAATATGCAAGTAATTTTTGCAGAATATTAAAAAGAAGATGTCATTCTTGACCCATCAGGTGACCAGCTCTTCTAACAGAGCCATCAACAGGGGAATCAAATGTCTGATTGATGTTAAAGGATGACTGTGATTACTATGAAAAGGTGGGGGTCTTAGCTTCTGTTTTGACTGTTCTAACTTCTGTGGTACAGATTTCACATTTAGCACAAATTGAGGATAACGAAGCAGCAAAAGTTATCTCTTGGCATTTGGCAAGCGACATGGACTGTGTAGTCACACTGACTACTGAAGCCGCTCGTTTTATTTTTGATGAAACTCAAGGTCGACAACAAGTGTTACCCCTTGATTCTATTTACAAGAAGACACTCCCTGATTGGAACAGGTAGAGAAAAACAATGAAACTTCTACATTTGTATTACATTTTTCTTTAACTTTTTTTTGTCTAATTTATTTTTTAAACTTGACTCCTATTAAAGATTCAAAGAATTAAATTTCTGGTTTCATAATTCTGGCAACAGTAGTATCACTTGAAATGTTGTCTGAAATCCTAGTTTTATATCTTTAACTGTGTGCTTTTCTTTATTTAATTGAGTGGTTTTCTTAAAAAGAGAAAACAATCAGCCTTTTTTTTTTTTTTTGCCTTCATTTCCACATGTTTTCTAGAGCAGGAACTTTTTTTAGTAATTCCAGTGCTTCAAATCAAATTCTAACTTTTTAAAACATCCAGTTCTGGAGTATACACCCTACTACATCTGTAGTAATAGAAATTCATTCTGCTTTTTTGGTTTCCTGGAAGATAAAGGAAAATATAATAATTCTGTGCCTGAAAATAATTTGTTTATGAAAGTTACTGCTAATATCATAAGGAATCCCTTTTAGAAAAAATCTGATGTGCAGATGTATTTATAAGGTCCAAAATCTGTTTTTATAAAATAGTCTATTAAAACTTGTCCATAAAACTAGTCACATGAATTTGTTGGCTATATGCCTCATTACAAATTAGCGTTTCACCAAAGCATCTTTAATATAACGCACTTCAGATAATGCTCGGATCATTTAGAACCTCATGTGGAAGCGTTAAGATGCATTCAGTTCCGTTTGAGATTTCTGTCTAGGTTGTCTGAAGCAATAATGAAAAAGGACAAATTACCTTTTTTCTCTTCTCTTTTTCTCTCTCACTCTCCCCTTTCTTTAACTAGGCCTTTACCTCACTTAAGAAATGGAAAAATCTTCTTCAGACCTATTGGAAACCCTGTATTTGCCAGAGATCTGTTAACATTTCCAGATAATGTGGAGTATTGTCAAACAGGTAAATGATATAAAATAAATTGTTCATAACTTTCTTTTTAATAAGTGAAATATAGAAACATCACAAATCATAACCCATTCAGTAATTTTCATTGAGACATTTGCAAATACCAGTGTATATCCTCGTATGTAAGGGGATGACATCGGCATTAAGTACTTGCAAACAGTAGTTGTGAAAATTTCAGGAGTGACCACTGTCTTCTGCTTGTTGTCTTATGTTCTGTACTATACATACTAGAAGCTTTTTTCTTTTATAAATTACTGC
Organism: Pterocles gutturalis; assembly: GCF_000699245.1. NCBI lineage: Eukaryota > Metazoa > Chordata > Aves > Pterocliformes > Pteroclidae > Pterocles > Pterocles gutturalis. The sequence goes on along the minus strand of NW_010142900.1, from coordinate 6,541 downwards.
TGCATTATCTTATTCCCAAGCTCATGTAAGCAGAAGCTGTTTTTCCAGTCCTATTCCTCTCAAAAATGTGTAATGCATGGATTTATGTATACTCAGTCCGAACTGTACATGACTATATATTTTATATTTAAATAGTTAAAGTAAAAATAATCTTTAAATTTTTATGTAGATTTCAGTTTAGGGACTCATCATCCTCTTGCTCTTTCTAACAATGTACCAGTACCTATGTTTTCCTACACTTCTTTTCTTAAATAAAGTAGACCTACTCCTTTATATTAAGAGTTGGAATCTATGATTAGTTCAACAAATTTTTCATTTTGCACAGCTTGTCAGTATTAAAATATTCCTCTTGACTGTTAATAAAAAAATAATTTTTAGTCCAGTTTATTTTCAGAAAGATCTTGTGAGACACTTTAACTATAAATCCTTCTTTGTGTCCCTCATTCGCAGATAGGCTATTGCTTTTGTGGGGGAATTTAAAAAGTACATTGCTTGATATATCTCATGCAGGGTTATATCAAGTTAGACTTTTCTTAAAATCAGTTGGATCATCAGCCTGGGAATTTTTTTTTTTTGTTGATAACCCATTGAATATTAAGAAACATACTAAGAAATCAAGAACACCGTTCAAGGAACACTTAAAAAAATACCATTTATGTAGTTTCCTAAAACTTGGGATTTTATTATGTGTCTTCATAATATACAGTCAATAGTACCATAAAACAATTAAACATACTAAATTTTTTCTTTGTTAATTCTTTGATGAAAACAGCAGATTGCATATTTCTCTGAATCTCAGAATAAAATTACATTGAAAAAACATCATGCACGTGCTATTTCCTTTGCACTTATCTGAAAACCTGTAATAATGATGCCTCAGAATTGATTTTTCAAAACTCAAGTTCCTTTGTTGCAGAGAAATTCATAGTTCAAAAAATTACATTTTTCAGTGTTTGGAATGCTCTTGGGTGACACTATCATTATAGATAACTTGGATGCTGCTAACCATTACAGAAAAGAGGTATGTTTCAATTATTCTTGATATTTTTTAAAACAATTATATTGCATAGCTGCATTAATACATTACAAACTTAGAATAATTGCTAAGTTTAATGCTGCATTAGCTGTAAGTGTGCTTACTGTCTGTAAGTCTTGATGCACTTAACAGTGAATGAAATCTCTCTTATTAGCACTGACAAAATTACCTCCATTCAACAAATTCCATTATGTGAATGTTGCTGTGGAGCGTGGGACCATGTTCTTAAAGATAAATATTGTTAGTTTTGCTGTTAGTGTTAAATGCAAATTCTTCAGTACTTTTCTAGTCCCTATATGCATAATAAAACAGACGAGTCTGAGGCACATGATGAAATTTTGGATCCACTAAAATCTTGATGTGAAACTTACTAGACCTCTTTCTGACCCATTTTATTTAGGTTTAATGAGACACATTTTAGCAGTCTCTGAGGAAGTCCTGACACTAGTAGGCACTTTCTGTTTCAGCTTATGAGTTTGCTAGAATTGAAATGATGATTCAGCACAAGAATGTAGAACTATACTGATTAAACATTAAGCTCTTGGGGCTGGTTGTTTGGGTTTTTTTTTTTCCTCTCTAGAAGTATAAGAAATTGCACTACAGGGTTGTTCTTAAGAGAACAGCAAGTTAACAAGGAACCTCCGGTGGCATCTATAATTGGTTGCCTGTTTCATTCTTTCACAGTCAGTGCAACGCAGATTTCCTGACCTGTGCCCTAGGCCTGACCAGCTCTTTTACTCTGTGATAGCATTCCCTTTTTATTGGCTACTGCTAGCTGGTAACCTGGGGACAAGGACTTTCTTGAATGTTTCCAAAGAGTGTTTCAGAAATATGGATATAGTCATAGCAAAAAAAACAGATGGTTGAAATTAATATTTTAATTTTCATTGTGTTATAACCATCACAGTAACCCTCAAGTGAACAAATAAGCTACTATTTTTCAACTGTGTATGCTTCTTTCATCAAAAAGTATATATTTTTTTACTGCAAAATCAAACAGAAGAGACAGGAGAGTCATATCTCTGTCAGATGTCAGGAGACTGATCGTTTGTGTCTGTTCAAAAAAAGGAGTTTGTATACGTGGTCATTTCAGTTGGTTAGTCTGTCACCCCATTTGTTTCAGTCACCCACCACAGGTAAATTTCATCAACTATATGGCAGTTTTATTGAATATGTTATAAGAAATAAATCCCTTGGAATTTAGAGTCTTTGAATCTTGCGCATTTAAAAAAAAAAGGAAAAAAAAGCCATCTTCATCAAATAATTGAATAAGTGCTCACATTTTTAGTCAACACTAATGTTTATTGCCATTACTTCATAGTATATGTTGATAATTAGCTTTTTCCCAGTGTAGATCTAAATTCTGCCTCCAGAGTTCAGTTAAAGTCTGAGGACACAAAAAACCCAAAAAAATATAGTCTTCATAATTATTGACAGTACTGTTTAGTTTTAATATATGCATTCTATTACTTGAAAGCAAGAGTCATTAAATATAATTTCGTAAAGTACATTCTCATTAGAGAACAAGCTGCATTGTGGTTGAAAGACAGAAAGCTTCACAACAGCATTGCTGAAAACTTCTTTTTCCCCATGGAATTACTAATTTGGTATTACTTTTTATATCTTTGTAGGTTGTAAAAATTACACACTGCCCTACTTTGCTGACTAGGGAAGGAGACAGGATTCGCAGCAATGGAAAATTTGGAGGCCTTCAGAATAAAGCTCCTCCAATGGAAAAACTCAGAGGAATGGTATTTGGAGCACCCATGCCAAAACTTTACTCTACTTTAGCTGGACAAATAGGTGGGTTAGTGAAGTCATGAAAACACAGAACTTCCAAAATTATATTGCTTGCCTATGTTTGTTATTCTCTTATGAAATATAAAAAGGAAAACTTCGATTTAGCATTGTTATTTTACAAAATATGACCTGTACAACATCCTATTTATGAATTTCCCTTTTCTTAAAAGCTTGTAGCTATTAAGTTTCCTGAAAGAAAAAATAATAATAATGAGATATTCGCCCTTTTTCTTCGTCTTATTGAAGAAAGTATAAGCAGTGGTAATCATTCAAACAGCAGGCGTGAGAAGCTTAAGCTGATTGAATTCCAGCATCCTTGAAAAGTAAAAGTTTCAGGTCTTTCTCCTCCAGAAACACCATACGTCAACTTAGAATTTCTTACTGTGAAATTCTCTCTATGAAGCAGTGGTAGAAAAATTCCTGTTCTCATCAGAGTCATGCACAACATCATCTACGTTATTTCCCTAAGTGGGATCACTTCAGTTTGATTATGTGCTTGGATTCTTCCCTTCAGAATAAAGGTTATAAATGAAGTTAAAAGATGGCAGCTTCTGATATGTACCAGCTGACCCGACTGATTTGTAAAACATTGAAAAGTCTTATTCACAAATTAGGTTGTTCTTATACACTTAATTTTCAAAAGAAAGGACATGAAATTTTTCCATGACAGTATTCCTGGAAGTGTGCAATTAAGAGGGGTGGGGGAAGAATGTGAGAGAGGGAACATGTGTACCTATTGAAGTAGCCTTATATATGAGCAAACTATGTAACATTGGTCAGTTGAGTAAGAAAAAAAAAGACTAAAAAGATCTTTCCTAGGCATTTCAGTAAAAATATATTACATGTAGGAAAAACATAGTGAGCATTTCACTACAGACTGAAATATGCTGATTTTAGCACACTTTATTTTTGTTTATCAACACATTTTGAATTGTTGAACTCAGTTATTACCCAGGGTGAATTAAATCTAAATTGTCTATAATTTAGTACAGGAACAATCATGGTAGAAAAAAAAGCATGTTTTAATTTCACTTGGATAGTTACTAGACATTTAAAGGAAAATAATGGTGAAATTCCATATAAAGGACAGCACCTCATTACACAAGACTTGTTTTGAACTGAATTTCAGCCTTAGCATTAGTTGTGGCTTGCTTTTCTTCTATGTTTGTAGCATAAAAGGAAAGTGGTTACTTAAACTGTGATTACACTGACAAGGTACTTCTAAAATAAACCATACTTAGAATTTACAGTGCCTTTTGTCAGTTTGCAGTAACTGTCTGTGTGAGCACTTTCACCCTGTGCCAAATGTCAAGTAATTTAGTGTTTAGTTAAGCTTTGTGCAAGCTAACTCATACTTACCACAAAGTAAAATGAATGAGCTGAACCCTTTCTTTATTACTTGACATATTTATTCAATGGCTGGACAAAGAAAAATTCTTCATCTCATATGTTAAAAGAGGAACAAAGTTTGTTGGTAAAACATGCCTTTGTTTACCCGAGTCTACCACTGTCTCCTTGTTTAAATTACCATAGGTGGGACAAAGTGAAACTCAGTAAATGTTCTCTTGTTCCACAAGGTGGACTAGAATTCAAGTCAGTAGTACAAGCTTCAGCTTTGTAGCACTAAAAGCAAAACATACTACAAGCACACAAAATGGCATCAAAGGTAGAGAATTTAGTTTGGAGCACACAAGCAACAAGATGTGTGACGAAATACCGGTTTGCCATGTAATTTTCAAAGTTTACTGATACTTTACTGAGATCTAAGATACGGGCTCAAAAAGGAAAGAGAAATCAATCTGTTTTTACAGTAGTTTTAAGAACAGCCACTGGTCCACTATACGTTTGGGTGGGGTTTTTTAAGTAGTGCTTTTGAAAGATATGTTTTCTTGTGAATCATCTAGATTGTTTGGATTGTATTTGGTAGCCTTCTAACTCAGAATTACAATTTACTGTTTTGTGTTTTATTATTTTATCCTTCACTTAGATCTTCTTCAGCAATACCGTGCAGCAGTGGTGAAACTTGATAATGTGAATAAGGACCTTGATTTACATTTGCAGTCACTTAACACTCCAGAAATGCAAAAGAAAAAACAGGAACTTGCTGAACAAGAGAAAAGCCTCAAGCTAATAGAACAAAAATTGGGTAAGGTTCTTGTATTATATTTTTGGTTTCCTAAAGGAGGAGAACTGTTAAGTGCATCCAGATGTATTCTACTCTTACAAACTACTAACAAGTTCAAACTATGAAGGAATATTGTTAAAATTAATTAAGAGCTTAGGGATTGAAAGAATAGAAAAACTGTATGTAGTGTGATGCTGTGGATATTGCCTAGACCAGCACTGCCCTGTAATGTGTTCAGATAATAAAAATGTGGTCAGTTAGTGTCTTGTGCACATGAAACTATGATCTCACTAATGTGAGATTATATAACTACTAGTCTGGCTGGCCCAGTGGTAGAGAACATTGACATTCTTTTTTGAAATGACTGCATAGTAAAGAGCTGAATTGCTTTTGCTAAGGAAACACAATCAAAACATTCTGCTATAAAAAGAAACAACACTAATTCTGCAAGGATAGTATTTCTCAGAAATTTTCTTATGTCAATATCAAATAATTTCTGATATTTCAAAATATATTTTAAAAAACCAACAGTTACTCTGTGACAACTGTAAATAAGGCAAATGTTTTTACCTGTCATCTTTGAACTCAGTTGCAGACATAAGGTAACTATAAAATTTATGCATGTCTGAAGCCTTACTTCAAAGGTTTAACACTACTGTTACAGGACCCATTTATAACCAGTAGGATTAGTATTTAAATTTGTTTGTACTTGCAACTTTTTCATAGGTATGACTTCATCAGATAGAGCCACTGAATCATTACTCCAGCCTGTAATGTTAGATATGTCTGACACCCCCATCCCTCCAAAAAGAATACGAAGAGAAACAGTAAAAAAATTATATAGGTAAGTCTATGCTAAATCTAGTCATTACTTTCCCATATCCTGAATTCAAAGCAAAAACTACTTTGTGTTTTTTGCATGGGAGATTGTTACTTGTATTTGTGTACAATAGCGAACAATAAACAGAGTTTGCATAGGGCTGATTTTTCAAGGTGATTTTCATTTCCTTTAAAGTTTCTGCTGTTATTTAAGCTTGATATAAAGATTTGCTTGCAAATTTTAGTTCTCTTTATGAATTGATTGATTGGCATCTTTGTGCATTCACGTTCTCTGTATTTTCTGGTACATCCAACTCTGTTACACCCCAGAAATATTTGAGACAGCTTGGTCTGTTAACTCTTTTAAGAGTCAGTGTCAAATACTGTGCAGGTGAACAGAGAAAGAATTATTCTTACATAACTTTTTCTAAGTAACTGTCTGAGGTGAGCTGGTGGTAAAGTATTGAACACAGTTATCTCTTTACCTGTATTTCTACTTCTGCGTTACCTCTGTGGATAATGAACATTTGCACACACAAAATAAAATCAGGGAAATCTGTAAGCCTGTATCTTTAAAATGACATGGAACTGCCTTTCCCTTTCTCATGTCTCTCCTCATGACTGCATCATTGTCTTTGCTGAACTATGGCCATATTTTTGAGATTATTTAAATTTTATTCAGTTATGTTCTGTAAATCTCCGAATGAATTTTCACTATATTACTATGTCTCTTTATTATTATTATTATTATTATTATATTT
>NW_010142899.1:0-20060 GCF_000699245.1 Pterocles gutturalis | reverse complement strand
ATGGTTTGGGTTGGAAGGGAACTTAAAGAGTGTCTGCTCTCCCAGGTTTTCCCTGGAAACTCCCAAAACCCCACTGTACTTCGAGGTCCATTGTTCCAGTGCTGGCTGGGCCAGCCTCGAAGCAGCTGACCTTGGTGACTGAGTTCATTTCATCTTCTGTGATAAAAAGTTCTGTTACTTGTCTTTTGCTGAAGAGTGCTGATGCAGTCCAGGAGCTGTTCTGGCCATTCAGAAATCCACTCGCTTTCGTTACTGGAACTACTTACAGGTTTCTTTTTGTCATGTAAAAAGACAGCTACATTTATGATGACTAGTCATAATGATGAATGCTGAGTGCAGTAACAGATTTTGTTCTTTGCTACTGAATTTTCACAGAAGTTCTACCAGATGGCATTACAGATGTAGATTCTCAGATTTTGTCTCTTAATGCAGTGGAAAGATTTGTTGAGCATTAGGCAGCAGCCAGTTATTCTGTTTTAAAGCATTCCCATATGGGGAGACTTACCTTCTCAAGGCTGATGCAAACACAGATTTCATGTGACACTGTTCTTTACAAGAGAAATGTTCTGGCTTTTTTTGAAGTTACCATATGTGCTCCATACAATGAGAAGCCTCACAAATAAAAGAAATTATATTTACTTGAACATTAATGAAGTAAAATAACCACAAAGAACTGAGAGATATGATAGAAAAATTCATAGCCTTGGCTTGCAATTCGACAGAAAAAGTTTGACACAAGTACGGCATCGCTGGAATTCAGAGGAGTAGCTCTGAAAATATTTTTTCCCAGTATGATCTTTGGACAGCATAATGAAGTTAAAATAGAGAAATAGATATTTATTTGACTTTCTCAAGTGTCTGTCTGCTAGTTAAGAAGAAATATTCTTTATGACAAGTCTTTTTATTGAGCGGAGAGCAGTATATAGTTAACTGAGATAGAAGTGACCTCAAATGCTGCAATTCTGGGGCCTGTTTTCCTCAGTAAAAGAGAAAATCCCAAGGGCTGTATGTTCTATACAAATATGAAGATGCATTAATGCACAATTACTGGGAATTTTTATGAGTCTTAAAATAGTAATAGTGTCTACAGGACAAATTGACATTTATAGTCAGGGTTTTTAATGTTACATCTAATGTCTTTTCTACCAAAAACACTTGTCTTGTTTATCGTGTTAATATCCAGACAGCTTTAGCTGCAGTTCACTTGTCAAATATCTTTCCTGTTCAGGGGTTTTTCTTTTCCTTCGGTGGCATGGTTTTCTAAGGAAGACTTCCAGACAATGTACTTTCTGGAAGTCCATTGCACCTGAGATATATGGGGGTTTTTTTTAAAGTTTTTTTTTGAGAACCACTAGAATTAAAAAGGTGAAATGTAGTGTAGGACCAACTTTAGTTCAAAAATACTTTTTCTTCTCTGTCATTCCCATCTTATCTGGAGGAAACCTGAGGGAGCAGACAGAAGAGAAGGGAGACATGAACTATGAATGGTCCTAGGCATCACAGTAACTTTTGTATGTCTCTTTAAGGATTGTAGCTTGTGTGTGCAGTGCTGAATATAGTTAAATAGCTTTCTTTGTCCTTGAGTCAAGAGGAGAGACTTCTGCACCATCTGTGACATGTACCGAAATTATAAAGCTTGCAGGTGCCTGAGGATCTTATGATGTCTGTGTATGGTGGGGCAGTCAAGAGAAGTATTCCTCCTGCTGGAAGACCTTGGAAGGGATGGGAAAACATGGTTTCATATGGCATTTCAAGTTCTAGTGGATGATTTGCTACCAGCCAGTATTGCTTCACAATCTGGCATGTGCAATGGAGCTTTTAAATGCTTTCTCCCTCTCCTCCCATTTCTGCAAAGATGGAAAATACTAGACAAGTAAGTTGTGTGAATTTCAACAGTCTAACTTCACACAGGAGAGAGAACTTCCAAGTTAAGGTAGCCCTTGTCTGTCCTCTGGCAGTGTAGATTGCTTTCTTCTTTACAGTTAATGAGTGAAGATGAGTTCTTTCCCATCTGCAGCATGTGTACATTAAATGGGCTTACACAGCATTATGAGATAGTGAGGATACGTTAGGTCACCCTTCTAATCTCAAGCAGTTTATGCCAAAACACTTAATGGTTGTACTTTCAAAGGCCAGTGGGTATTTTATGTGTGCTGTAGAAAAAAATAAAAATTAGGAATTCCTGGATCTGTTTCATCTACAGCTTTGTGTTCTCAATTTTTCCAGGACCTGTGAAAATAAAGTATATGTGCACTGAGGATTAGTATAAGAAGCCAGTAAATTACAGAAAAACATCTTTAGTCTAAATTATTGACAGCATTGCAAACGTGAAACTGCGGATTGCTCCACTTGAATCAGAGAATGTAGGAAGCTCACTGCTGTATTTCAGAAACTCAAAATCATGTTTTCAAGGCTTACTGCTGTCTTTGAGTGCTATGAGGAAGAGTTAGGAGGGCATATGTGGCCTTTTAACTCTGTGAAAAACCAACCAAACAAAAAATGAAACCATAAAAATAAAACCACAAAAAACAACAGGGAAAAATGCAACTAACACCCCCTAAAAAAATCCCCAAACAAAACAGAAAACCAAAACCTTATCTTTGTTAGTCTATTTTTGTTTGGAGTGATAAGAAATTTCATTGTGAGTGGGTGTTTACTACTCTCAATGCTGGTCTTTTAGCGATGTTAAATGGCAGTGCCAAGTTAGGTACTTCAGTAAGACCTGCATTTGGAAAATCTTGTTGGGCATGATGGAGTTTTTTTTCCCCGTGCCCTGCGGTCTTGTGTATCAGTTTGATCTTGGTTGATGAGGAAGCTAGCCAATGGTCATGGAGTAGATGTTATATACAGAAAATGTCACTCCAAAAGTTAGTTACAATTCACTTTATTTAAGGGGTTATAAGCTGTATCTTGTTATCCTGTCCAGCTGGTAGAAGTGGTGGGAATCTGGGCATTCAGTATGTGAAGCAGTGAATTTAGTATGACTGTAAATGCACTGCTGAAAGCTCGTTGTTAGTTGTCCGAGTGCCTCTGTGCTTTCACTTAAGGATTATATCTGTCTCATGAAATACTTGTCAGCATAATGTGTTAAGCAAATGAGAACTGCTTATTCCTAGTGTAAGAAGTACTGTTTAACCTGCACTCAATTTAGTAATTGTTGCTAGCTTTTGTTTGAACTTGCCTAGCAATTTGTTGCTATTAATGACAGAGCCTGAAGACATGATGGACCTGTTCTCTTTCTGCTTCTTTTTGTGTAGGGTCTGAGTACTGGAGGCCACCAGCTGGGAAGGTGAGCTACTAAGTAGCAGAGTCAAAGATCTTTGTTAGAAGTCACATCTGAATATTTAAAGCTGACTTCTTACTGCAGGAGGGATTTGGTACCACAATCTGCCTTCCTCTGAAGGTGAATGCTATCCCTTTCTTGTGAGTCTTCTTTTAATGAAGATGGTGAATAGAAGGAAAAGTTGTTCAAAGGGTGATCAATGTGAGCAAATTATAGACAAAAAAAAAGTTACGATTAAACCAGTTCTCTGTCAGAAGGCTTTACTTCCTCCAAGTACCCTTGGTGGTGTATGCTGCAGGGCGCACAAAATATATGTGAATTGTTACAGTCATAATTCTGTATCATCCTGATATTGTTGTATCAGCATCTGCCTACAAGGAATTCTGCCTTTTCTTACTCATTCTGACTGCATTTTTAATAAAGGAATATTTATTTTTTCCACAGTGAAGTGTTTTAACAACGTTGGAGTGGCAAATGAACCTCACGTTAAAGCTTTTTAAAAGGATAGCTCTTACTAGAATTTTGTTATTGTTATCTCCAAAGGCTTCAGTGTGGTAACTGTTACTAAAATGCATCATCATGGCTTGATTTGCATCTGTTCATTAGGTGTCAGTTACTGTCTGATGCAACACATAGGAATGCATGGATGAACACAACAAAAGAAAAAGAAGTGGTTTAAGCCATTTATGTGAGCTGTAAAGAAGGCATATTCTCCTGACAAATAGGGGACGGATAACCTACAAGTCATGAATTCGTGTCCTGGCTTCCTATGATCTTGGGTAACTCATTATGCTGAAAAAATTTAGTTGTAGAATGCACTGAATGAGAATTGAGCACTCACATCCCTTCCTTATATGTAGGGTCAGTACAACAGGCAATTATATAACCAAAACAAATACTAAGATTCTTATTGAGAAGTCCTTCTAAATAACACTGTGTATTAGTGATGATAATGTTGTTACTGAGCTTTCATTTAGATGCACATTGGTGTCTTGCAGTTGGTCTCTGGAAGGCACGTTTTGTTTTGGGAGCATTTTGGTAGTTTTATGAGCTGTGAGTTGCTGCACTTGCATGTATGAGAAGAAAGGTCAAAATGAATAGATCAGCATAGCCAATATGCTTCTATTTCTGTTATTTGTGAAGTGTGTTTGTAATACAGCTAAGATTGCAGCTGAGTGCCTGAACAGTCTCCTGTCAAGGGAAGTGAAGTGGCAGGATACTGTCCACACCTCAGGTGCTCACCTACAGTACTGGAAATCAGTACCTGTGCACTTGTACATATGTGTACATATGTGTGCTTCCCCAGCATTATGGAAAAGCAGCATTGTACCTATGACAACTACTTCTTATCCTAGAACCTGAGCCTTCTTGCTCTAGCTTCTACACCCTCCTCTCTTCTCTCCATCATTAACAGTTTGTGCAGTCTTTTAGTTTCATGTAAGTTCAAGCTCCTATGCAGTATTTGACCAACTTTGCTATAGTTAAAGACCTATTTGATTTAAGTTCCCTTCTGTGGCATCAAACATACCAATGTTACTACTTGTTACAGCCATGTTCACCACAAAGTATGGTGAAACATGATGAACAGAAGGCATGGACTTCAGCTGTATAATTATATTGCATAAACTGTTTTTATTTTGAAATTGCAGCTAAAATTGCTTTAGGGGGCAGGTCAGTCTGTGTTTGGCAAATGCATTTGCAAATACCTAAGAAGAAAGCTTTCATTTATGGAAGAAGAAAAATGATCCTGTGTTCTGAAAAAGATACAGTAACAGTAGAGTGTCATGAACTCCTTATCTTTCCTTACACAGGCAACAAAACCTCAGCTTATTCTGTGGCCAGTGGGCCTAAAGAAATCTGCGTAGTTGTTTTTTTCTGTTTTACCTCTCTTTTGGCCCTACAGTTCTCATGAGAAGAGACACTGTTATAACTGGTTTGTAATTCTGCATAGTGCTGGCTGCTTCTCCCTGCATTTCAAGGAAGATGTTCTCTGGAACTGCCTTCTCAGTGAAGGCACTCAATTTTTAATTGAATCTGTAGGAATCTGTAGGCCGTTAATTGTCATTAGAAGTCTTGAAGTTGACCACCTATTCAAAAGATACAGGAGAGAGGGAGGAAACGCATTGTGATTGAACAAGCTGTTTCCATAGGAAAAAAAAGCATGACCAAAATAATTTAAGTTTAGTGATAATGTGCGCAAAAGGCTTTGTTTATCTGGTGCTTGAAATGCATTTGTAGGTGCCACTTCAAAGCAAAGGAGCAGTCACTGGGGACATGCCTCTGTTCCTCTGGATAAGGAAAAAATTGTTTGTCTGCAGAAGGGTAGTGTTTTCTGCTTATCTACTTGGACTAGTGTAGCTGCAGTTTTTAATGAGCTTTAATGGTTGCCTGTTAGCTTGGCTAAATGACAGATATCATTGCAGCCCTGGTTGCTACTTGTGACAGTTCAATAAAACAAAAAGAGCTTATGCCAGTAAGTGCTGGTTCAGAGTGCAAAGAGATGCTGTTTCTGCCAGTATGTATAGTAGTGGCTTCCACAAGAAAGGTGAGGAAAATCTAGTAGCTTTCATTTTAGTTGCAGTCTACACATATGCAATAGCACGGAGCTTTGCTCAGTTGCTTGCCTTTTTTTCAGGAAGGTTTAATTCTTAAGATTGTAGGATTTGCCTTCTATTAAAAGCCCATCTTTCATTTTTGGGAGGGCACCCAAAGTAGTTTCCTTGTGATTAAGTGTTTTGTAACCCATCACCCAAGTTTCAGCAAAGCCTGCAAGTGAGCAGACTTTGTTTTCAGAACTGTAATGTGAAACTTTGACAAGGCAATATTCAGCATGGCTAACAGCTGTGTAAATCTGAAAGGAAAGAGATTTGAGGGAGATAAGGAAAAATATTTATGCTGACAGTGTTTTCTGCACCAGTTAAGTGCTCAGGAAGAAGTTGACATGCTATTTATTATAAGAGGTGATTTGTGAATTGTCACATAATGGAGCCTGAAATCTCTGTAACGGTTAATGTATTATTACAGTTTCTAAAGTTTCTATGCTTCCATCTGGATAAATATCTGCTGTATAATCTTTCCCTGTTTTTATATAAGTGTATTTCAGTCTTCTGAACCCTGTATAGCCATTCAAATAATACCAAGAAGACTTTTTCCTCAAGTTGTCTTCTGAAGGGAGGGGAGGAGCAGGAAGGCAGCAGCTCTGTCTTTGACTGAAAGAGTTGTCAGTGTGTGTTGCTGTAAGCTGTCACTGTGCTTAACTAGGACTATTATATTTGCATTTTTCAAATGCTGGTAAGCCCTGGTAAGGGAAGACATGTCAATATAAGGTGCAATATGACTTCTGGGAGGTTCTAACACAAAATGCTCAGTTTCCTACTTGAAAGCTTTCTATGTCTCAGATTTCACCTATCATTGTAACACTTTTCTTCAAAATTTTTCAAGTCTCAGTTTATAAACTATAGGTTCTCTTTTTTCCTGAAATAAAAAAAAAAAAAACCACCTAAATTTTGTAGCTGCAAGGGTGTTGCAGAATAGTCTGTGAAAGAGATTATTTATGCTCTGTTTCTGTCATCCTTTTCCCTTTCCATTGTCTGCATGAAGTGAACTGGGTAGAGATAGCCAGCTGTGGTAGGTGAGCAATGACTTGGAATCATCCTCATATTTGCTGTGTGGGTTTGGTGCTATACAGTAAACCTGGATGTTGCTTAAACATAATACAGGAGTTAACCTTCCTGAGGTTCTCCACTATACACTGGTGTGTTGTGTTGTGTCCCCCCTATCCCCCAATACCACAGACTTCAATTTTATTAGCATTAATTCTAATTCAATTAATTTGTTTATTTTAAATTAGATTTATTAGAATTTCATTAGTATTAATTATGAATAAATGAATGACAATTCTTCTGCCCTCTACATCTTTAATTCCCCCAGGGTGGAATCTTACTTATTTTTCCCATTCCTTGGCTGTAGTGCCTCTGTAGATGTTGTGGCTACTCAGTGAGTCCACCTGGTTTTGAAGGCCCTGGTGGCTCTGCTTTAGCAGAAAAGATTAGAAAAGGAAGAAAAAACAAAACAACAAATTTGCTATCCCTAAAGTGCAGGTTGTATACAGGCAGGAATGATTTGCTTGCAAAGTTCATGTTGAGTTGTGCATCGGTTATTTCCTACTGTCTGCCTGCAGTTGTGTAATGGTGCTGCCATAAACTACTGTCACAGATTATTTGCTCATATGTTTTGCTTGTGCATTTAAAACATTTTTGTGCTAAATGCAGGTTTTTCTCTTTGTTTCAGTGTGCAAAGATCCACCCTACAAAGTTGAAGAATCTGGGTATGCTGGTTTCATTTTACCAATTGAGGTTTACTTCAAAAACAAGGTATGGAATCATGTACTTTTTGTTTTAAAAAATGTTTAAAAAAACCCAGGTGGAAGTCCAAGTTTTTGGAAGATTTACAGTTTAATTCATAAACTCAGTTAAAAATTAGGTTTAAATCTGTCTTTGTCAGTGTTGTTCCTCAATTCAAAGTCACTGTAACTTTTATAAATGCATAATTGTATTTAGTAGATAACTCTACGAAATTAGAATTGTCTGATAAAGAAATTGAATGTAATTCTTCAGAAGAATTACTAGGCCTACTCAGAAGTGGGCAGACTTGAAATAATGCTTAAGGAAGTTCAAGAGCCACTTTAAGAGATCTTGATTATGAACTCATTGTTCTATTTTAGTATTGCTGATCTTTTCAGTTTGTTCAGTTTATGATCTTTCACAAGTATTTTTCTTATTTTTATCCTGCATCCTCAGTCTGAAAAAACATTCTTTCAGAGTCCATGTGAACACTGATTCTACTGAGCTCAACATTAACAGAAGGCACAGTTTAAAAACATACCCAGTGCTGTTCTACAAAGCTTGCGTTATTGTGGTGTCTCAAATTCTGAGTCCAAGTAAATGCTGCACTTAACTGTGGTTCTCTTAGATAGCAAATACAGAGGTTCCCTTTAATGTGTGTAAGAGAGTCTGTATTACTAATAGCTCATTCTTTTTGTCTGAATTGGATTTGGGTGGAATTAAAGAGTGAAAAGCTTGCAATGTTTAATGTACAGTAGGTTCCTTTTGTATGTCATGTGCCTTGGTGGAGTTATTACACTTCACATGTGCTTCTAAGTTACCTGTGTGTTTATTTTATATTACCAAAATGTAGTTTAACATAGTTATTTTAATCATGTCAGTTTTACATCTTTAATGCGTTGAATGCTTGGTGAAAAACTGAAACCAAAAGGCAATAGAAATGCATAATAAAAGACTTTCGCTGGAACCCTAGTCACTTAGTATTTGTGTTAGAGTACAACTTCTTTTCTTAGCTGTGTATGCCTTCAAGTATTCTTTTGTCTTTCACAGAAGGCTCTGTCAAGGTGTGAAGTGTGGATAATTCTGCTCAGGCACTTTCTAAGATGTAGGTTTTGAACTGGTAGTTCTGAAATGTTCCCTGTATCAATCTGTGAAGAGCAGGGCTTAGTCTACCCTATTTGCTGTTGGAAAAGGTAACAAAACTGCCTCAGTGAGTTTACTGGCTTTTTTTGGTATCCTTTTTAGCTCTGTCTCCATTAGGGAAGCAGCTTTGAATCATTCTGGAAATCTAATGAAAGTAGCCCATTTTCTTTAACTTCTCTGTTAAGAGCTCATCCCAAAACTGGGCAGACCAAGTCAGAAGACAGTGAGTCAGTCATCGAAGCATCTCTACAGAAAGCTTCCTGCCCGACATTTCTTTTTTTGTTTTCCACTCAGACTTTTGGCTGCCTTTGCTGACTGTGGAGGCCCGCAAGTATCAGGAGTTCTCCAGCAGGAGTTGTGGCTTAGGCTGAGATCAAGAGGGCAGCAGTGATTACAGCACACCTCACCCTCAAGCAGCTCGTGGAATTAGGAAGTTTGCAAACATCCCTCACACCTATTTTGGTGTCATGGAGTACGACAAGCAGCAGTTGGACTGTGAGTCAGCTAGCTCTTCACACAGGTGCAGCAGCATGCCCTTCCTTGGGGTCGGTACAATACAAAGGAAGAGTGGCACAAAAATTTTTTAAATTACTGCTTTCTCCTGGCTCAGCTACTCTTCCTCCCCTAAGCCACTTCACAGCTATTCCAGTACAGAAAAAGACGAGATAGACATACGGAGGAAGAGGAGACAGACCATCATCACTTATTCAAGGTAGACACCTTTTCAATTTCTGGCTCAGAAAGTACCCTAATGACTAGAGAAGGTGGCGGTACAGGAAGCCAGCTGAACCATGGAGAATTTAAAGGGTGCCTCTTCCCAAGACTAAGCAGAAATTGGTAGAAAATCTAGTAGGCATTTCACCCTGATGGAGAATACTCCAAGCTTTAAAGAATTAGGGAAATGACAAACAAACCCCCTACCTAAATTCAGTAGAAGTAGGCTATAGTTGTTAGCCATTGAGATGAAGTCCTTGAGAAAATTCTTTGAGGTCAAAAGACTCCTACTCTGGAAAATGCAGTCCATTTAAGATAAGGCTCATAAACTGCAGTATACTCTGCCTTTACTGTCACACCATTTTGAAATAATGGCAGTGATACTGGGAGTCCTTTGTGTAGTCTGCTTTGAAGTTACTGGCTATATTCATGAAACTTTTGACTACGTGTTGAAGGCTCCTGTTCATAAATTCTTGCAACTTCGCTTTTATGGCAAAGTTGCTGGTCCCAACTGTTTGCCTGTAGCATCATCACAGTTTTCTAAGCAGACCGGGGAGTAAGTAGCTTCTTTTTTTTTGTTGTTGTTGTTTTCTGCAAGAAATCATGTGTTAGTCTTTCTAACAATAAGAAATATCTTCATGATTGTCTCTGAAAATGGTCTGTCAAGAAAACAGTTCATCTAAGGGTACTCCCTTCTGTCTACAGAAACAGACTACTGCAGGCCTTTTATTTCAGGTCCTCTTGTGTCATCTGTGCTCCAAGTCTAGAGATGGGGTCATAAGGATGACCCTTGGCTGTGTTTCAAACCTCTGATTTAACTTCTACCATAACTGAGATTTCTACGCTTTCTGTTCTTCACATTCCTGGAATCCTTAATAAAAATGAAACTTTTTTTTTTTTACTGGGATTTTTTTTTAAGCATCTGTCACTGAACAGAGCACACATTTTGATTACATGCAGTGCTGGATATGTGCTAAGATTTTGCTATATCTCTTTCTCCTCTTCCCTCATGTTTCTCTTTTTACTAAAGCTTTTCCTGAATTTGACCTTTTACATGTGTTCCGCCTTAAGTCTGCGATTGGTTTGATGGCTTCTGTTGCACATCAGGATCTTTGGAGGAAGGACTACTTAATATTGCCTTAAAGGAGCACTTAACTTGTATATAGCTTCTAGAGAGGACTATGTAAATGTGTAACACAAAATGCACTTAGTATCTTTTCTCTGGTGTTAGAAACTGAGGTCTATTCAATGCCACTAGTGTCCTTTTTCAGCTGAGGCTTTCTCAGGGCAGTAGAGGACTGATGGTTTCTTCCAAGATAAATTTGCCTTTCCTGTTTTTTCTCTCTCCATATTGGTACAGGGAACATTCACTTTCATTTTTTTCACTACAGTGGCAGAGAATTTTAATTGCTTTGAAGCTGTGGTGGAACACTTCAAACCTAGCTGGCCACACTTGTTCAGGGCAAGGAAGTTTCGTTCATAAAGGAGCAGACCCCATATGTAGGACATCTAATATAGTTGGCTGCAGCAGTTTCATTCTTACTCGTGTCTACAACTCATTAAGAAAACAATAGTGTTTGGCTTCAGTGGAAGAATTTGCATTCAAAACTTACTGCAGATCTTCAGTTCTATCAGAAGTGTGATTGTGTTGGTGACTTAATTACCCTGTGTCAGCTGAGTCATGATAGTTGCCTATGCGTCTGTCTGTAGCCTGTGCCAAATGTGACTTAACACTTTCAATTAAGCCTTCTCAGGACAGCTTGAAGTTCATGAATTTAATGCATTTTACCATGTGTTATCATGGGCTGATAGGGGCTCCTCTACTTCACTGTAGCTCAGCTGACACTTGGTAAGTGCCATCATGTGTCCAAGAACACAGAGAATGGTTTAAAATTCTATCATTTTAATTTTAATTGACAGCCCTTGTTTTCAATTTAGTTAGTTTTGGTGCTACATGTTTCTATCTGGTTATTTTCAACCCTCAGGAAGAACCTAAGAAAGTTCGATTTGACTATGACTTATTCCTGCATCTTGAAGGCCACCCACCTGTAAATCACCTCCGCTGTGAAAAGCTCACATTCAACAACCCGACAGAGGAATTCAGAAGAAAGCTGCTAAAGGCAGGAGGGGTGAGTCCTGCACCTGTGTCAAAAGCCATCACAATAAAGATGTTGCTGCTTATTGCTTATGCATGATTAGTGATAAAGATTCACCTGACAGTGAAACAAAGTGAAGTGGTTTTGTGATTAACTTTGTATACGAGCTCAGTGCTTGTTGTCTTTAAGTGGAATGGGTGAGCAAATGACCATGTGCCTACTTTAAATACACAATTAGGTATCTGTCTTCACAGCCAAGTGATTCATGTTTACTTCTGCAAAAGCAGAACTTAGACCTTAGATGTGAAGCATTGCTTGCTTGGTTCCCCAGAGATGAAATACAGGAGGGCTACTGTGATGGGAGGAAGTAATAAGAAAATAGAATGTGTCACATTTAAAGAGAAATTATTCAATATTAAGCTGAATAAATTCAGTAGTCATAGGGTAGAACAAGTTAGAAACTGTATGTATAAATAAACCTGCTTAAATTTACATATGTTTCATGCTCTGAACCAGATAATTTACCAAGTCTTCTTTACCTGTTGATAGAATTAGTTGACATGAAAAAGTCCAAAGGAGTTTTGCCCATTCATAGGGAAGAGAGGGCCAAACCTTTAGGTTTATACTTTGTCTGTTAGTGGAAACTGTTCTGCTGTGTTTCATACAACTGCAGAATCATTCATGCTGGTGGGGACAACCAGAGGCTCAGCCATGGGGTCAGACCAGGCTGCTCAGGACTTCACCACATCCTTGCTAGGGTGTGAAATCTCCCCTGACCGAATGTGGTGTGACTTTCCCAGGCCCTGGCTCCACTGCTGGCTCCACCGCTGTCTTCAGGGGGAAAAGGCTTCTCCTTATCTCCCTCCTGAGCCTCTTATGTGTCAGCTTGCCCTCCTGCCACACACCACTGTGGAGAGCCCAGCTGTGTCTTCTTGGTCACCTCCCACTGGTGCTGGGCATGCTGTTGAGTGCTCCCAAAGCCATTGCTTCTCCTGGCTGAACCCACCTTGGTCCTGCAGCCTCTCCTCAGAAGGTGAGAGCTCCAGCCCCACTGTCTCAGTGGCCTCCTCTCACTTCCTGCTGTTTTGTTCCTGACCTTTCTGTGTTGGAGACTCAGCCTGGAGGCAGTACTCGGATGGGATCTGACAAGCACCAAGCAGAGGGTACAGTCCCTGCCTTCCTCTGTCTCTCAGGCCCTTGTTGCTGCCCAGGCAGATGGGTGGCCCTGGCTCAGCTCGATGCCCCCCAGTGCCCAGAACCAACCCCCCAGAGCTGTTTCCCAGCCCGAGCCTCATGGCTGCAGGGCTCTGCTTTGCTGGGACAAGGGCTTGGCATTTGGCATTTGCTCTGGTTGTATTTAATGAGGCTACTGTTAACCCATTCCTCCAGACTGTCTGGGTCCCTTCTGGTGACAGCTCTGCTCTTGAGTGTCAGTTGCCTCTCTTCCCCTGTTGGTTGTTGTCTGCAAACCTCATGAATACGAGTGTGTTTTGTCTCTTCCTCAAGGTCACTGATAGAGATGATTAGCAAGACTGATGGGTTTACTAATGTAAATGCCAATGCTTATCTTTATGTTTTTGAACAGTCATAACAAAAAAGGGTAGCCCTGTTTGGTACAATAAGAAAATAGTAGGTTCTGGGCTGGAGATAAGAGAGAGCTAGTGTGAGGATATTCAGTCTGGTGAAGAAGATCTTTAAAAACAAAGCAAAGAGAAGTGGTGGGTAGAGTCTGAAAGACCTTGTTATCTTCCTGTGGAGGAGAACTGTTACAACTACAGTGGTGTTGAAATAGAAGCATAAGGTGTGTTTTGTGTTTGCATTTATTAGGTACAAGAGGGTATCTGTGCCTGGACAAGGTATTGGTTCTTTAGTGTGTTTGCAAATAAAACATCAAGATTATATTCTGGAAAACTTCATGAGCTTTAATATTAATCATATCAGGTCAGTTGTCAATGGACAATTTTACCCACAAGTGTAGTCTAAATGATGCCAGCAGGAACTTTGAGGGGTGGTTAAAAGGTAAAAATAGGAAGCATTCATTTTCATCATTTTCTGTGCTTTCTAATTTTAGGTTTCTTGAGTTAACAAAAGCAAAAATGTCGCCTAATTGTAAACAATGAAATGTGGGGTGTTTTGATCAAATTCTTTCCCTGAATATATCAATGTGGGCATTCTTAAAATGCTTTGTGTCATTGCCTTTTGTCTTCTGGAGGCTACAAACTGCTTGCTTTTTTTTTTTCCCTTCTCCATTTTTCCAAATTCCTTCCAAGAAGTGGGCCCCTTTTTTTGAAGATATCAGTGTTTCGTGCTTCCCTTTATAGGCTTTCTGACCTAGGAGTTTGATCAGCTTGGCAGAGATGATGTAATAGCATTCTGTTTTGTTACTGAAAGTCTCTGTGAAGGGCTTACATCTTCCAGCACTGAAAAGCCCATTACACTTTTATGAAATGCTGTACACAGGCTTTTCTCTGATTGTTGTACAAGCCATGAAAAGCCAGCTCTTGCTTCCAAGTGTAAGTAGAATAGACAACTGAATAAATTCATGAAACATTAACTCACATCTAACTTCCATGCTTTAGGCTGAGAAAAGCATTTACAGGATAATCAAGTATGAGATGGGTTTTGCACTTATAAGTCAAAACAACTAGTACTTCTAGCTTATGGCTGCCTTCAAAAAAAAGTAAAAGTAACAGGTCACTGAATTTCCTTGACAGGCAACAAGTCAGACACAATAACATTCATGTCCTTCAAAATGAATTAGATACCATATAAATGTCAAATGCTAAATGGTAGCTTTAAGAAAAGCACCCTAAGAAGGCAGACTTTTGCTTACATGCTCTTAAATAACGATGTGAATCACTTGATTTCTCTGCATTTTGAAACCCAGATCTTTCATTAGTTTTTCTCCAAGCAAAAGTCGTGGGACATGTCATTCCACTGATTCTTTATTTCTCATTTTCATAAGCATATATGTATTACAAATAATATGTCCTTCTGAAGGGAAGAGTGCTGGCTCACCTGACACCTGCACGCTGCCATATTCAGTATGGACTTGTCTATGTGTTTGTTTCTTGTTGCAGATTCCTTGAATTGCTTGGATGCTCTCAACTCCCCTTTTTTCTCACACATACATCTTGTGGCATCACAAATGCGAACTAGCCAGGGATACTTGTTACAGCTAATGTTCTTTTGTCTTGCAGGCTAAGAACCTTTTATTTTTCTTTTTTTATGTTTTAAAATGAAGTGCTAGCAGTCTGACAGGGCATTCTCATTGTTACCCTTCCCCGTATATGTCCCATCCTTCGTGTGTCCGAAGGTCTGACTAATTATCCTACAGTTCACCGGGAGGGAATAAGAGTAACTTTCAGATATCCTGAGTAATTGAACAAGAGAGAACACAACTGCTGCACATCTTTGCAGTGCTGCTGTTGCCACTTGAGTTAAGCAGGCATGACATTTAGGGTAGTGCCAGTCATGTAGATAAACTGTGGAATATTTCCGTGTTATTAGCATTTTATTTGATACCACCAAAACTGAAGCATAAATGTGTGGTCAGTCATCATTAGCAGGAGGTCACCGACTTGCTGATTTCTCTTCCAATCTCAGAATTACTTTTTTCAGCCCTTACAAGGAGAATAATTTTATTGGGCTTCAGAGATTGTATTTCTGTAGTCAAGAAGGTAAATAGGAACCCTTGGTTCAATCTTACAAAGGCTATATCCAATTTGCAAAGTTCTTTGTAAAAGTTTTCCACCTCCTTTCTACACTGAACTTGCCACCACCCCCCCCCCCCCAGAAAAAATATTCTTCTACCCTCAACCTCCCCCCACCCCCCCCCCCCCGAAAAGATTTAGTTATCCTGAAGTCCATCTCGACTATTTACATACTTTCAGTTGACCTTGTTGTCATGAATGTAAAAAAATAAATGTTTACAGAGGAAATAAAACATTTTCAAGATTACACTGAGCAAATTCAATCAAACCATTTAGTCTAATTGCTTATGTTCTGTTTGTTTGCATATATACTGTAAAATACATTTGTTTTAGAAAAGTTTTCTGTGGAAATGATGCCACTGAGAATTTTTTGCACCATTTACTCAAGTGTAATACTTAATGATGTGAAGCTCACATGTATACAGGTATAATTTATGTGAATGAGCAGCATATACCATAATCCATCCTCTTGCTTGAAATTGCCAAAGACACCCTGTATACAAGTGATGGCTTTTAGTTAATGCATTTCTTACCAAGCAAATTGTCAAGCTACTGGGAGTGACAGAACTTTATACATGTAGTCCCCTACATAGCTCATCCTCTAGACACAGCACAAAATTATGCATGAGTAGGTACAGTTGGCTTGAAGTTTTCATCAAGTAAACACCAGTAAGCCACCTTAGGTGGTCATTCCTTCCTAGATTTGTCAGTTATATTTTCTGAGTAGTTTAGGCCTCTAAACATGAAAGAGCCTGAGGGAAAAGAGGTGGCACTGTGATTTCTGCATATGGATATGGGAAGAGGTATGACACTGACTAGGAAATCATAGTCATTAAAAATTATCTTCAAATTTGAAGTAGATTTTGGGTGTTGAATCCCACTAATACCCATTTATAAACAGGGTCTGACTCCATTGATGTATTTTGCATTGTCAGTAGTGCTGGTTCTACTGCTATTTTTGGCTTGCATGTTTTTCAATTTCAAGAAAAAAATTGAAAATTACACCTAATCTGCTTATTGAGCCAGTAGAAATAAATTAGTTTTGAAGATGCTGAATGACGTAGCAGTTAAATTGAATATTGCCTCTGGAAACGTAGACTTGCTCAGGCATCACTTGCTTGAATATGATATTATGAGTAACTTAATTTTCAATCCTGCAGGAAAAAGTAGTGAAAATATTTTCAGTCCATGTTAAGACAGCGATTTAATACATCCCTCTCTCCCATATCTGCAAAGATGTAAATAAAAATGTTTGTATACTGTAATACTCCCACCTTTTTGGAAGGAGACTCAAAATTACTTATTTAATTCAGGACTGCACTGACAAAATCTAATAGCTGAATTTTCTTTCATAAAAGGAAAAGCCTCATAAGTGACACTTAGAGCAGTTATCGCTATGGACAAAAATAGGAGAATTAATAACATTATTACAAATGCACATGGCTATTAATGATACAGTTTAAGGATTCAGATTTAGAAGATTCAAGGAATAAGTCACTTTTAGAGTAGTAATGGTTCTTTTTAGCAATTGAGGTATGCTTTTTGTCTGCTTTCTGTAAAATTAATTTGGAAATACAAGCAGCTCTGCTTGCTTCTGTAGCAAGGCAACTCTTTCCTTCAAGGAGGTTGATCTATTAATAAGAGATTATTTAATTAATTATTAATTATTAATAATTCTATTCTGAGAGGGATGCAATTTTTAGGAAAAAAAAAAAATCAAGGTAAAAATTCAGGTTTTGCCATTCTGTTATTTGAGGTTTTTTTCAAATCTTTGTGTTTTTTACTGTTTAACAGTTGAGAAATTTATTTTCAGTCACTTAAGAGGCTTCCATAATGCCTGTTCTAAAAGCTACATTCCTAATCCATGTAACAAAGATGAAATCGTGGGGATTTCCCTCTTTTCTCTATTGTTCCTCTTTCCTTGCAATTCCTTTGTGTCAGCCAAAATAGTTGGCTTCTACCCAGAGCCAACCTTAGGTATAATGCTGCTCTAGGGAAGAGATTATCTTTCATCTTGTGCTTTTCGTAATTAAGTAACTGAATTTTCTTAAAGTATACATTATTTTATTTTGAAGCATATAACTTAAAAGAATTCAAAAAGGCTTTCTGTTCCCTTCAGTTTTTCAGTTCAAAATAGGAATAGTAGTTGTTCAGGACTGCTGGATTTTTGTTGTTACTTCTGGTGCTTTAACTTGTTCTTCACTCTAAAATGAGGTGGGGTGCAGCAGCCCAGGACCACACAAAGATGCACAATGAGTATAATTCATGTGCAGGGCTGCAGAAATGTTGTAGTAATGGTTCATTTTTCCTGGAATTCTAACAGATTTCTCATATTTCTTACAGAAAGTACTATTTGAGTTTTTCTGCAGCACATTGTGGGGAAGCTTACCAAGCTGTTTTGAGGCTGCTGTATGAAGATGTTCTTAGATTACCAGCTCAGTACATGAAACTACAACAGGTAGCTTAACAGGGATCTGAGGCAAGATTATTCCAGCATTGTTGAAGGCCTTGTTTCATTCAAGAAAATGAAAAAGTATTAGGAGACAGACAACAGCTTTTTGGTAGTGGTTCATTCCCCCCCAAGAAGCTCTAATGTGCCTTAATAAAGACATTGTATTTATCTGGAGCAACTGTCTCAGCTCGTGCAGTTTCTAATTGTGTAAGTGTCTGTGGGGTGGTAGATCTATGACTCCTACACATCAGTGGTGTCACAATGTGTGTTTATAGAAATTGGCAATAAGAGCAGACCAGCTTCTGTGGAACATTTTGAGGCTGATCCTCATGCTTTTCTATACTGGGCTCTGAAAAGGCAAGTTTTATGTTTTGGAAGTGTGTGGTTCTTATTGGGTACCTGGGTACTCCAAGCTGCCAAACATTGCTGGTAGATAAATGTTGTCTTCGACAGGTCAATTTTTTGTAAGAAGACTTCTGAATCAGTTGTTAGGTTTATGTACAGGTATTATGGTTTCATAATTTTTCCCAAAATGCTGGAAAAGGGTTCCCAATTGTATTAAGATAATTGGGGCTGCACAGTTCTTTCCTGATCCCTTCCTTTGTTCAGCAGTGCATGGAACTACACAAATTAAATACATGGCAGTTTTTCATTCCATAGCACACGGTTGTCTTGAGCAGCACATTGGAATGCCCTTAGAAGGTGCCTTCAGCTCAGGTATTAGAGAGACTGGTCACTTCAGGTTGATCAAGCAAGTAGGATCATTCCTACCCAATGATGTGAATGCCAATGGATTTCCTCTGCTCATGTGGTTTTTGGTTTTGTGTTTTTGTTGTGGGTTTGGGGTTTTTTTTGTGTGTGGATTTTTTTTTTTAATTAAGTTTTACTTTGCCCTTGCCCCGAAAGCTAAGCTGTCTTTTATTTAAAGCAACCGATAGACAACCATTTTAATTACAAGGTCAATAGTTGCAGACTAGTGAAATGTGTTTGGTGAACTAGGGGTGAAGATACCACTACCAGCAGATCAATTTGAATGGTTATATGTGTAATGCTTTATTGGCACATATCACAGAAGAAGAAAAATCTTCCTCCTAGGGGTGCACTGGTGAGAAAAATGTTGGGGAGAGGGGTGAAGCTCTCATGTGCATCTGTCCATAACAGCAATGAAGGGTAAAAGATAGCTTATGTACACTTTTTCTTTTGCTCAGTGGTAGGAGTTATCTACCATAGTAGTTAATAGCAGCATGATGTTCATGTGCTGTTTTTATACTCCAATATGATTTCGAGTGTTTTCTTAAATTATTCCTAGATACGTTGTTAGGATGAGATCTTGCTAAATCTTGATGGTATCATGTCTTCCCTATGTTGAGCTAAAACTTGTATGAAATAGCTTATTAGTGGTGGTGTAGGAAACCTCCCAGTTACAGTATAAAACAGAAGCCCAGAAAGCCAATCGTGTTCTGGGCTGCATCAAAGGAAGCATTAGCAGCAGGTCGAAAGAGGTGATTCTCCCCCTCTACTCTGCTCTTGTGAGACCCCACCTGGAGTACTGTGTTCAGATGTGGGGCCCCCAACATAAAAAAGACATGGACCTGTTGGAGAGAGTCCAAAGGAGAGCCATGAAATTAATCAGAGGGCTGGAGCACCTCCTCTGTGAGGACAGGCTGAAAGAATTGCATTGTTCAGCTTGGAGAAAAGAAGGCTCCGAGGAGAACTAATTGCAGCCTTCCAGTACCTGAAGGGGGCCTACAGGAGAGATGGGGAAACACTCTTTTTCAGGGAATGTAGTGAGAGGACAAGGGGTAACAGGCATAAGCTGAACGAGGGCAGAATTAGATTAGATATATTGTTCACTGCGAGGGTGGTGAGGTTCTGGAGCAGGTTGCCCAGGGAAACTGTGGATGCCCCATCCCTGGAGGTGTTCAAGGCCAGTTTGGATGAGGCTTTGAGTAACCTGGTCTAGTGGGAGATGTCCCTGCCTGTGGCAGGCAGATTGGAACTAGATCTTTAAGGTCCTTTCCAACACTAACCATTCTGTGATTCTATATCTCCCTGATAGAGTGCCTCCCCATCTCTCCTGTAGGCCCCCTTCAGGTACTAGAAGGCTGCTATTAGGTCTCCACGGAGCCTTCTCTTCTCCAGGCTGAACAACCCCAGTTCTTTCAGCCTGTCCTCATAGGGGAGGTGCTCCAGCCCTATGACCAATTTCGTGGCTTTCCTCTGGACTCTCTCCAGCAGGTCCATGTCTTTTTTATGTTGGGAGCCCCACATCTGAACACAGTACTCCAGGTGGGGTCTCACAAGAGCAGAGTAGAG
>NW_010142898.1:0-4135 GCF_000699245.1 Pterocles gutturalis | reverse complement strand
GTACCCGTGGTTTTATAAACCACGACACTTACCAAAACAGACACATTAAATAGCAACACCAGGGTAAAGAACCTCTTGCCTCCAAACAGGATCCAAGGTGTGCAATTCACGTAGGACCAAAACTGAGTCATTCTGGAGGTGGTACATCTAGCAACAGAATGGGAGGTCTCACAGGCCAGCCAGCCTGCACCTCCCTCATGATACACAGGTATCATGTGGGAGGTGCAGAAGTGAGTGATTTCTGGAGATACTTAAACATCAAGATGCCTTGGCTGACTGTTGTACAAACACCTATCTATGTCTCTATGCAGTTCTCCACACATACATTCTTTCCATAATCTTGCCTGAAAATGAACAGCAAATGTCTCCATAATGTGAAAAGAACAGAAGAAAATGGAATTACAGAAGCAAAAAGGTTAATGCCTAACAACCAATCTCCAGCTTTTAGGAAGCAGAGAGGACAGTATGAGGCAGCTGGAGAGAGCTAAAGAAAACTGAAGAAAAAGCATGAGGAGGGCAAAAGGACTAATTTAATAGGAAAGAGTAAAATATTTATAGTTTCCTTCAAGGACCTGGCAAGGCTACAAACAGCTGAGGAATTTATTCACTAATGAAGAAAAAAATATTTAAAGTGATTTATTGCTAGACATAAAGGACAGGAAGAAAAGGACATGTGTCATATTTGTACACTTCTAGTATTCATTTGGATTACTCCTTTCAGGGTGTGCAACACACAGCAAATGTGAACTCTCGTTAAAAAAGAAAACAAAAAACTAAACACTAGCAGCAGTTCTTACAGGTGCGGTATGAAGTTCTACATAATCTACAGCTGTATCACTCATGAGTCTTGCAGTCTGGAGAGTAAACTGTCTACAGCATCCCTGAAGTATCACCTTTCTCTCATTCAGGTTCATGTTCTCTGCTGTTTTAGGGATGTAGAAGTCTTGCATTTTACTGTTTCATTTTCACTAAAAATAATGGAGTAAGATGCTCTTTGGATTCTGGAGATACTGAAGTCATTAAGGTGAGTAACCATTTTTGTGTGAAGACCATTTACATTAACAGTCATATATGTTCGCTGAGCTGATCTTATTCTATACGGAGTTTTGGGGTTTGCTTTTTTGTTTTCACCAGGACTAACTTCTCTGCTAGGCAAATGCAGGTTATCTGATTGTCACCAGGCAACAAAGGGCTTACAGTTTAATAACTGAGTTGAATCCTACTCTCATTAAAAGTCAATTACAAAATATCCATTAACTTTAAGCGCAGCAGGGACAAGCCCTTGTTTTCCATCTGAGCTGAGTACATTAAAATTATTTTAAGCCTGAGCTGGAATTTTGAATAATTTCAGGCAACCCTTATTTTGTATAATTTACATCATGTAAAATAGTGAAACTGGAATTTTCTCCATGACTACTACTCAAATGTATGTTATATCATTCTTTATAAAATATGAAAGGCCTGATCTCTCACCTTCCCTATAGACTCTGGCTTTGTCAGAGTTATCCTGTTCTGCATGGCACAGATGACAAAGCTGCAACCTGGTAACATGTACATATGAAGCTTGTGGACATAACAAAAAAACTAAATACTAATTATAATAACAGAGCTCCTACCAGACTTCAAAAGGAAGATCAATTTGCATGAGCAGTGTACTGTTTAAAAAACAGAGCAGAACATGTGAATTATTGAATTATGCATTATATCACTTCTAAACTTGCATAAAATCCAAATAAAACCACATAATTTTAAAAACTAGGAAAAATGTTCAAAGATAGCCTAAGCAAAGTCACTTCTTATTGTGCAGACTAAACCCAGAAAGGAGCATTACATTTGGTAATTTGCAAGTCTCAATCCAGTCCAACCCTGGATTACACTAACTCCATCCTCAGAAGACTTAACTCTTTATGCACCACAACGCCACACGTGCTCAGTGTCTCGAGCCAATTAATACATTAGTGACAAATCCTGACCAGCAAACCACACATTGTGCTGTGGGATGAAACCCCTTTTCCAGATTCACTTTCAGTCTATCCTGGCCTGATACTCCTTCCCTGCCCTCAGTCTAGCGATCAGTTTTACCCTTCCCACCATGAGGGCAGCCTGCCAGGTTAACAGCTCAGAAAGGGCAGTCTCAGAGCTACATCAGAGGACTGATTCAGCCTCTCCGGAGGTTACATCACACAAGTTCACAGAGAGGCAGACCCCACAACCAACACTCCTCAGTGCCAGCAAAACAAACGGAAGTTCTCTCTGAGACCTCCACAAATGCCAAAAAGCATGAAATTCAAACGTAGTCACCACCTTAATACAAGGCTGCAGGTGAATGCCTCAAAAGCATGCCTACGACTCCTTACAGAGCAACAGAGAACTGCAACAGGCTTTTGGATGAACATACAGTGCACACTTGCAATGAAAGAAACAACACCACTAAGGGCCCAAGGCTGTTTGGATACATCCAGGGCTACTCCTTGGACAGACTCTGAATGCTGCACTTAAGCAGCCAGACAGCCAGCATAGCAGTGCCCGTCTCATCAATCACAGCAGTTACGTAAAGGCTGGCTGTGGACACCCACACTTATTTTTCTTATTATGAGTGCCTCTTGTACTCACCAGGCACAGTCCTTACTTAGGCTAAACTAAGATGCTTCCTCCCCGCCCCTCCTCTTTGTCCTCTTCCCATCCCCCCTTTTTTCTTTTTTTTTTTCTTTTTTTTTTCTCTAAGTGTGTTGCAACCCAAGAGCTTGCTCAGGGATTTTCCGTGCCTTGATACAAGAAGTACCGCTAGAACCATAAACACCAATATTTTAATGTCAAGATTCCTGTAAAAACTATTCTTAGGAACAAGTCAGTCATTTCCCAGCAGAGCAACTTTTCATCAGCAAACCCTGACTTGCTGACACAGAACTATTCACAGACACACACCGGTTGTGATGAATTTTTGCCAGGTCTGAGGCAGGACTCAGGGGGAATCTGGCCAAGTTTTCTCCCTGCTCATCTGGCCACCTGTGCAGGAATGGAGCCTCACAAGCTCTGCCTCACCTGCACAGGTCCACCATATGATGCAGGGACATCAGCACTTCTGCAGCTTCCCTGCTCCCTCCTACACATGTCTGAGTTGTAGCTGTTCAGCAGAAAACATGGAAACTATGGGAATCCACACTTGAACTACACTCTCAAAAGCTACTTGCCTTAAGAACTTAAATACTGAAAGCCTCACTAGAGGCTCGTCTCCCTCAGGGAGCACAGAAACCCTGGGGGACTCTGTCTGAGCCCAAGAACCAGGGCAGCCCAGGGCTCCCAGCATTTTCAGTTTTCCTGGAGAACAGGCATAGATCTGACAGCAACTGCCACCCTACAGCCTCTGCAGAAACTAGGGACCAACCCAGGGACCTGCTAAGTCCCGCTAAATGAAACCACTCCACTCCCATTTTATTTGGGGAATGAGGAAGAGTGGAAACTTTCAGGAATTTTTCTTTCGCAGAATATTTAACCCAAAAGTGTAGTTCCCACACTCCCTTGGAATGCAACCTTCTCTGAAACACTGACATTCCCACTGCCCAGGAGTCCCACATTTCAGCCCCCCCCCTCTGTGTAACAGGCATCTGAAGAAAACACCATCCTCTGTTCAGGTAACTGCATACACAGCTCTGGAGCCACATCAGTTTTGCTGATTGCCTTTGAGAAGGCAATCAGTAACAGCAGCTTTTTGTCATCATAACTATTGTTCCATACTGGCTTTCCTAATCTCTGTTAAAAAAAGGCAATTCTCTTTATTGTAACATTTGTTCCTGGGGCCTGCATATAACTTTTCTCTCCCAAAGGCGCAGATTATATTACACTCTTATACAAACCCAGCTATGCACAATGACTAGAGCAGTATTGAATGCAATCACTAGCAATAGTATTAGAAATCCGTGTTCTTGTAATAAAATGCAAAGGCTTCCTTCCATGCAGGTGGCATTTCACATTCTAAATTGATGATGTACAAAAATCATGCATGATAAATACCTCTTGAAATTAAAATTCTTGATTCACAGGTCAGGTATAGCTTAGCCAAGAATGAGACAGTATTTCTTCATTCTTCTGACTGTAAGCCTCTTCACCAAGTTGTCCTGGGTCCAGCTGGGATAGG
>NW_010142897.1:0-12460 GCF_000699245.1 Pterocles gutturalis | reverse complement strand
CCTTCCAACCCAAACCATTCTATGATTAGCTAAGTCTGTTTTAGAACAGGGATGTTAATGTGTCCTCAATAAGTGCTCTAATTTCTAGGCTTAAGACTCAATCTTCTCTGCTGGAACTGCTACATTAGGAAACAATTTTGTGGTCACAGGGTTAGAGAAAGCATCAAAGTCTTTGGTTTACAGATACTACAGGGGAGCTGTGTTAAAACCCTATTTTCCATAAAAAATACGTCACTTGGACACATTGTGTTTGTGGACACGAAGTGGTACATTGAAGTTTTCGGCAGGTTCCACTTCCCAAGACAACACTATCCAATGATGGCCGTTAAAGCTGTGAAGATCTCTTAATTCATGTATTAAATAGTCCTGGGATAGCTATCTCCCTTTGGTACTTCACAGAACGAAAAAGTAGCATCGTATTGAAACTGGTAGTATTATTTTGCTTACCTCTCTCAATGTAGCTAGTGTTCTTTTATCAATTGTAACTTGCTTTATGAGATCTTTATTGTCCTTTTCAAATTCTTTCAACTTATTAGATGAATCTCTGAATCGAGCAATTTCCTTTTCTAGTGTCTTGTTTTCTTTCTCAGCAACCGCCAACTTTACAGTACTATCATCCAAAATAGCATCTTTCAGCTCCACTTGCTGCCAAAGCCGTTTTGTTTCTTTCTCTAGCATTTTTTTGTCTTTCTCAAGCTGGGACAATTCTTGTTCTAGGGCTTTGTTCTCCTTTTCTAACCTCTCTAGCTGTTTGGCAGAAATCTTTAGCTCCTCAATGTTTCTCTGGAGGACCCGATTTTCACTCTCCATTCCCTGTACTTCTTTTTCTAGCTCCTGGATCTTCTTGCTGCTGTTCTCCAAGATTTGCTGAAGTCTCTGGTTTTCAGAGTTGATGCTCTGATAGCTTAACTCCAGCCTCTCCGATTTCTTGCTCATTGCTTTTAACATTTCCACATTCTTCCTTAAGTCCTCTTTCTCCCTCTCCAAATCTTTATTTTCTGCTTCTATTTGTGCCATTTTTGTGCTGGTAAATCTCATTGTCTCCACCACTCTCCTAAGCTCCAGGTTTTCCTCATCCAACTGCTTGTTGTCCCTTTCCAGGTCCCCTAGCCGGATGGAAATGTTCTGCAATGTGTCCAGAGATTTTCTTAGCTTCCTGTTTTCCACTTCCAGATCCCCATTCTCCTGCTCTAGAACTTCAACTTTTTCTGTCACTATTTTCATTGCTGCTGCTTTCTTTGTGAGGTGTTCATTCTCCCTCTCCAGCCGATGGAGCTCTTTTTCCATTTTCTTTCCACTCTTTCTTTAACCTGTTCAAAATCCTTTTGCAATTGTTTCTTCTCAAATTCCAGCTTGCTCAGTTTGCTACTAGTCTCTGTAACCGTTTCATGAAGAACCTTGTTCTCTTTTTCAATATCTTTTACTCTTGCCTCGCTGCTCACTTGAGATCTTTGTCTCAGGGATAAGACCACTTGATTAAGGTGATCATTTTCTTGTTTAAGGTCCTTTATCTACATAAACAATAAAAAAGTCATGCAAATGTTATTCATCTACCTTACTATGTGCTGTATAAACTAGTCCTAAGCAAACGGGAAAAACCACATCCATTTAATCCAAGACAAATTCCTCAATAGTTTTCCCTGACTAAAACCAGCAACAAAGAAAAATTGTTACCTCTGGTAACATGGGATTCTAGCAAATTAAAAACGGTGCTATATTCCTCCTACCAGCAAAGGAGTTTGAGGCAGAGGGAGAAAATGGACAAGTGACCTTCAGAGAACGCTTTGGAGAGGATGCTTTCTTAAGAATCATGCCTAATTAAGGGTATCTTTCTGTCTAGGTTTACACTCACATCTTTGGGATCTGAAGACAGACATTCTCTCTGATAAGGTGTCAGAAACCACAAAATGTCTGCAAGTTTATAGCAGTTATAGATCTCATTAGGGACACACTTTCTGTAAAAACCGTACACTTACCCCACTGGCCAAATTTCAGATGAAGCAATTGTGATTTAGACTGCAATTTGCATCTGATTCTTATCTAGACAACAACCGCAGAAATCAAAAAGGACTTGTACCTGAAAAAATCAGAATCTGCCCTTTTCTGACAATTGAGGAAACTTCTGTTTTTACTTCCTGCCCTACCTGTGAAGCATTAATTCTTACCACAAAGAGTTGGTTATGTGTTCTATACTTTAACATAGGACTTCAGAGGCAAAGTGCAGTTTCCCAGGTAGAAATCTGGGTAAGAATCCTTCAAAATGTAAAGCACTACACAAATAAGACGTTTTGTTATTAATCTTCACAAATCTTGCGAGTAAATTTTAATACAGGCTGAAAATGTATAGACCAGCCTCCAATGATCTGTCTGTATTTTCTTCACTAGTCAAATTAATATAGATACCTTGCACCAGCCTATAATAGGATAGTTTCAGGGCATTGCACATGAACTGCAGGCACACCAGTAAAAGCTGAAGGGCATTTAAAATATAAATCCAGAAGACATAAATGCTTTCTCACCATCTTTTTAAAATAGAGGAAAAAAAGGTTGGGTGTTTAAAAAAGCCCAACCAAACCAATCAGGACATACAGCTGGCCGAAAACTAATCTTTTGCAATAAAATCAGGTCTTATTTGCACATCCAAAAACCAGCTGGTACCCCATTTAGTAAGATCCGGGGCTTCTTTTCCCCAAAGAGGGAAAGTCTGTCCTCACAACAGCCTGAAAATCCCTCAAAACATGCTGGGCTTTTTTGCTCGAAGAAACCTTTTACCTACATCTGAACAAGGTCAGCCTGCCCTTAATAGCTCTCAAATTGACCTATCTCCCTGAGAGAAGCAGATACTCTAAATGGCATCAGCCTATTACCATTACTGAGCATATACTCTTATATTACATTGAAGTTTGCACCTCTCTGTCTTTGTCAGCTTTTAGAGTCTCCATGACGACTTGCAGCTGTTCCTTATCTTTTATCAGCTCCTCACTCAAGGTCTCCAGATCTTGATTACTTTGCTTCTCTTTTTCAATTTGATTTTGCAACTTCTCAATCTGCGTGGAGAGAACACACCAAAATACATCAGCCACAGCTTTACACAAAGACTGTTCGCACTTTAAGTTACTCTGAAGACCAGAGAGGAATGAGATGGGCACTATGGTCAGCTTGCCAGTCTCAGAAGAGGAAATGGACTCTTGTTTTTCTCACAGAGCCAAGAATCTCCTTCATGCCAACTGAGATCAGAGAACATAAATTACAGCAGTAAGGAATGCTTCACCTGTCTGAATGCCCTGTTATGCTCCTGTCATCAGCAATTCATTTTCTGGTGCTCACCTTTCTGAGGGACTTGCCTCCTCCTAGCCTCTCCATCACTGGTGGCCTTAATCTACCAGTAACTCTGGAGAAAGTTATTAAAAGAATTCAGTGAGCAACAGAATTAAAAAAAAAAAAAATCAGGAACAGAGGAAAAGCACTGGAGTTTCCAAGTTTACCTTCCCTCTCTCTGCTCTCTGTTGGCCCTCAGTTTTACCCAGTAGGTGACAACACTGGACTTGAAAGATTTGTGAATCAGGTCCCAGTCCTACCATGAATGATGTCTTCTTACTCCCTCCTTTTGAAAGTTGTACGCATAAGGCACTAAGCACTGAAAAGCAGCAGCTCTTCAGTATTTAGAAGCACGAGGTTCAGAGAGCTAGGCTCCAAGTCAGGAAGTATTCCTTTCTATGCTTGTAACATACTGTGAGCACCTATAGCTCTGCACAAGTATCGGCTCATTTTTTTTTGTGTTGGTACTGTGAAATTCGCCAGCAGTGAAAAAGGTATTAACAATAATTCTTACAAGTGGGAAATAGCTGGAGGCTGGGCTCTGCCTATGTCAACATGTGCCTCATTACAGGAAGTGTTTAAACAAGCAGGGGCTGCCCAGATTGGAGATAAGGAGGGCTTAACAGTTAGAAATGTAACCATGTTAAGGTTCATTGGTCTCAAAGGAGCTGTTCAGAGAAAGCTGGAACAAACTCAGTAACTCAGCAATGGCTGGTCTTCATTAGCACCTCCCAGAAAACTGGAGGCAAGTAAGAAACTAGTTTACAACTTGTTTCAGTCCAAGAAGCCAGGAATGCAAAGAAAACAGATACGTACTTGGACTGCTACTACTTAACTGTGCCTCAAAGAAGTGTTTTCTAATATTAGCTCCTCTGAAGATCTTACAAGAAAGGAAAAGATGTACATGACTTTTTGCTCCATATCATCTGCTCCTGTACCACCTGAACAATCCTGTTCTGGCTACACAATCCTTCCAAGCACTAGATCAGTAGGTGGCCAAGCACACTTGAACAAAAATTTTTGAAAGTCTCAGACAGTGGATGAAATCTAACTCCAGTTAAACAATTTTAGGGAGGCAAGATTTTACTACAGGTATCTCAGGAAAGTTACAAACAAAAACACAGGCACACAACATTTGAGAGAAACACTTCTTTATCTCTTGCCCTGTGACTTTGTATGTGCTTGTCTGTGACAGTCCTAAAGAACTGTTGCCATCTCATCTGCCTACTGTAGCAGCCATTCTGCAAAGAATGAGAGACTTCCCCTATTAACCCCCTTTCCCCTAACACACCCCGCTGTGGACATGCATACCCTCTAATTAAGGGACTACATGCCCAAGAGAAATACAAAACACATTAAAGATTAAAAAAACCTCAAATCCAGACATCTGAAATCAATATTATTTTACATACCAGGTATCAGGTCTCTGTACACTGAGACAAAATTGTATGTCTCACACAGACTACAGAATACCATTATCTTTTTTTCCCAAATCTCCCTGAATGGGAGGTGAAGTCCATTAACAACTTGACTGGTGCTGTGGTATTCAGACAACAGCTCCCATCATATTCTGTGTTTCTCTGGTGAAGAGTTCACACATTTCAATTGCTCTTAATAGTAGTATTTTTACCTGCCATTCTTGTCCTCATTGGTCCGATACATAGTGTCCCCCCTTCACCACACAGGTGCTCCCAACTACTGTTTTTTGCCTTATTTAACTACCAGACCTGTAGGTGAACCAACCATGTCAACACATTTATCATCATCATCAAAAACATCAGGCTAATTCTGGAATCACAAGTGTTGGCACCAATCCGGTGCCATAACAAGACATGCCCACAGGAATCTGCCTGGGGCAAAACCAAAGGTTGACCACAGTTGTTCAACTGACTTAAACTGCTGTACACCACAGGTATCTGCTGAGTGCTTTATATGCCTTGATCTCAATTTTTAAGCAGGTAAATTAGAGCTGGAGTGAATTATTCATACACAACAGGTCATAAATGGGAGCATGGAAGGAAGTGTACAGTGAACTTAATTTTTGCAGTTTTCCTTGTTCACAGAAGAAAGCCAAGAAGCAGAACTGGTCTCTCAACTTGGCAAAAGAATCTTTCTCCAGAAGATGGAAGGATCCAGTGATGGATAGCTGTTCTCCTTGGCAGAGAAACTGGCACTCTACTGGTTACAATGATGAGCATTTCATATCCAGATTCTTTCCCCCCTTGCCCTTTAAAGTGCTCAGTTAGCTTACAGGCAGGCCAGAGAGGACTGAAATCTCTGTATCAATGTCTCACACAGGTTACAGAAGTAATGGGAAAAGGAGAAATGAACCTTATATTCCGGATAATTTCGCAAAGGTATAAAGGTGGAAAAAATCTGACATGGAAATCTTTTATACTCAGACTAGCAACCATCCTCTTTCCCCACCAGCACTTGTCTCAATTAATCACAGTTCAGGATGCAAGTTACTGGTCAGACAAAAAAAATACCTAGTGGTTGGAAGTGAACCGAGTACTGTGTTTCACAAGGACAAACACTGAGCTGGCTTTTGAGCTAAATGTAATCACAGTTAATAATCTCAGAGCATAACAAACTTATCTATAAAAATAAATTTTAAAAGTGATGACCTGCATGTTTCTTACAAAGATTAAAAGAAGCCAGGATCTTTGCAGAGAGGGAGACACTAGAGAACTTCTAATAGCCAAAAGGAGAAGAAAAAGAGGAAGAGCTGATCCAGGACTATGGACAGCAAAAAAGACTTATTTAAAAATATAACTTGAATTCACCTGTGTGATTTATTTGACTTACATGGAAACAATGATAAAACTTTAAAACAAAATAGTTCAATGTGGCCATGGCTTCCTTGCCTAGTAGTAACTGCCATAAGACAACTAAAAGGGACACGGTCAGCAGTACAATCCAACAGGGGCAAACAAGCACTGAAAGACAGCTTTTATGAAACAGGAACAGTAACTTTTGCTTACAATGATTCACGTAAGTAGGCACTGAAGTAGAAGACAACAGAATACACCAGTGTTAGAATGCAATTAAATACATGGGCTCAAAAATGTGACCAGTCTTCTGGGGAACATGGGTTCTATTCCCTGCAATCTTGCCATGCAGCCCTGCATGCACTGTGTTTAAAAACCGAAGGGCTCTGTTCGTTCCTGGGAGCAAATTACCTTTTTGCTAAGCTGTTGATTTTCCTTTTCCAGCTCCACAAACTTTAGGCTGCTTTCTCTGGAGGTCAAGGAGGCATCTCTCAGCTCTTGGATTGTGTTTTGCAAGCTCTGATTATCCTTCTCTAGCTTCAGTATGCGACTCGAAGCACATTCATTCAACTCAAACACAAAGGACTTTCTGGCTGTTGAAATATGAGAATCAGAAGGTGGCACTAAACAATTCACAAACATCTTCCTTCCTAGGTCCTTAAGATTCATTTCTGTGAAGATAACTGCAGTCAGATTCTTATAATTTCAGACTGACTACTAAGCAAACACTTTGTTAAAAACATAACCCATTCTCACAGATAACAATTAAGACCTTTAATAAACAGGGAAGTATCTGAACAGATAACCATCTTAAAAGTTACTTACTTTCCTAACTCTTCTTAAACTTGCTTTAGCCATGTTGGTAGTATTTAATGTTAGTGGCAACATATACTTTGATATCCTCTCACACTTCCATTAGAGTAAATAAATTGAGGCAGAAAGTAAACCACTGTGAAGTGTTCACTAAAACAGCAAGATGGTGCACTTCCAAAAGCTAATGAAAACTCGGTATTTGATTATATTTAGTCACCAAAAAAATTCTTACAGAAGTGAGTTCCAGTGCTTATCTTCACAGTTACTTTATCAAGAATATGCTGAATCAGGGAGGATATTTTAACTACCAAGTACCCAGGCTCAGGACATCCACCAGAATGTTGATCATGGAGAAGTGTCTGAATTTCAAATCCCAGAACTAACAGAATTTATGCAAGTTTTATGTTATTTTATCTAAATGTTTGTACATCAAAAAACGTCAGTACATCTCAGCCTTAATGATGATCCTTGAGGTCTTTTCCAACCTTAATGATTCTATGATTAATTCCCAGCACCAAAGCCTCATTGTTCTGTTCATTTCTCTGCTCAGCACCTGAATTATTATGAGTACCCGTTTCACACGAAATAATTGCCACCCTTCACCTCAAAACCACATTTCATACGAAATTGACTTTAAGATTGTCTTTAAGTCTCAGAAAATTATTAACTCCTGATAAATAATCAGCACTACTACATACAGCACACTGAGCACTTTAGAACTGGCAAGTTTCTGAGAACAGTAAAATCCCATTTGTCTCTTTTATTGGCCATCGCCTGGACAGTTTTGGTCAAATGAAGACTCAAATGGTGAACAGTAACTAAATACTCCAGTTAAGTTCTCTCCTGAAGCAAAGCACATCTAAGCTACCTTTTCCCATGCTTATTTTTAAAATTATTTTAAATAAAATATTCCAAACTAGCAGGTAAAATCCTCTGCTATCTGCCACCCTTGAAGACTCAACTTGAAATCAAGGAACAGGTTTTCCAAAAGAGCTTTGCAGACTAACTCTGTTTGTACAAACATGGTGCTTTGAGAACAGCAACAAGCACTGAAATGGAACTTCTTAAAGAGAATTACTGTAAATGACAGCACTTCTGTGAAATAATTTAAAATTTCAAAGTTTTATGTTCTTTTTCTTTTAAAATCAAGCTTCCTTCACTATTTTTTTTCCTACTGAATACAAAAGATTATCAATGTTCTCAGTTCCTCTTACTCTCTTTCACAGAGAGGTTCTGGAGGTCCAGTGCTGAAACACTAAGCATCAGTGCAGTGAAGGAATCACCTTTTTAAATTTTTTTAAACCACTCTCTGTTGAGCAAATTTTGAAAGTTATGTTTGACAGAAATGAATAAATAAGAGATAACAAAACTTGCATCCTTCCTTCTATTACAACACTAGTGAAACCAAATCAGGAAGAGGGCAAAACCTCTTATTTGAAACAAGCCAGAAAATTAGACAGTTTTACATTTTCCTAAAATACTCTTCAGCAAAATTTCTAAGTTCTGAAACAACTGTGTTTTTTCCCCACTGACTAATATAATAAGCAGTGTCTTTGATTAAACATAAGGAGGAATAGAGTGCCATTTACTTCTCAGGCTAAGGTAAACCTGCTCAGCAAGATTACTAACTAAAAGTAACAATTAATCTCAGTAGCCATTAATCTTAATAGAGAACTCAGATCCTAGACAGCGAGTATATTTGAGAATTCGTGTCAGGCACACATTCAGTTATTTCACAAAACAAAGCTGTTCTTCTAAACAGGTTTGCTGAAAACTGAACATCTCCTTACTCTAATTTATTCCTTTGTCTTCATGTTAAACTGTTTCTGGTACACAAAGCCAAACATGCAAGTCTTAGCAAAATCGGATGAGTAATCAATAAAACCTGCACACAGAACTGCATGAAATAGCTTATATTTCCCAATTTCCATTTAGCATTGTTACCTAGGCTGGTATTATAGACAGAATGAATGTTAGACACAGAAACCAATGCTAAAACCTGACTAGTGAAGGAAGCATTAGTTATGTGTGTGACAGTTATGGAAATCAAATCAACCATTCAATAAAATAATCAGCCAGTTATTTTAACTGTATACATTTTTCAGTATCTAGTAAAAATAAATGACTTCAGCATACACTGCTTCCTGGGACTTAAGACTAGCTAATTGTCTGTACTAATTGTATTAAAGAACACTAAAGATCACAGACTCCTCCCAGCCATTCTATCAGAAATATCCTGTGTCTGGTGTGACATTTCTGCTGTGTCATTTACAAAGCCCTCTTTTTAAAAAATTTTAATAATTTTACTTAAAAGTCACTCTCTCGGTGAGAAACAAAACGAAAGGAAAACATTTTAGCACTTAAAAAAAAAAAAGTGAAAGAAACTAGAATGAACGAGGGAAGTTCTCCAAGCTTGGACTCAACTTCTGTTCCCGTCTCAGTCAACTGACCTGTCTACTCTGAAAGAGACCACAAACCTAACAACAGCTACCCCAGCTAGTACTCACTATCTGCAAGATCCGTGCTTTTAGACAGTTGTTCTAGTTCCCAGCCTAGGTGTGCAGACTCATTCATGCTCTGTTTCTGTGCAATCTCCAACACCATGTTCTCCTCCAGCAGCTCTTCAATTCTCTTCTTGTCCGTGTCCCGATCCTGTGCAAGACACGCGTGAATGAAAGCGCATACTCAGCTTATCCATAAGATTGTTCTTTCAGTTGAACTGCTACAAGCACAACACACATTGCGGGCAGAACAATCTCCTTAAACACTGTGTCCTTTTATATTTAAATATATGTACAGCATTAAATGTTTGCTGTGGGCTCCCATACGTGCCACAGAATGCAGTACAGAGACATCCAGGCGTCCCTGTTTAGAGTCAGCTCAGGTCCATGATACACTCTGAGGCAGGGTGACTGAGAAGATACTGGGTGATAAGACAGGGCCAGCACAAGCCAGGGCTAGCAAGGTAGGCTGGATTCAAGCTGTCTCCAGAGCTAAGCTCTTCAAAAACATGTAGTATCACGCACTGGGCACACTGGAGAGTCTGCAGATATAACCCAGAATTCTACTGAGCTTCTTCAACTTATCACATCAAATTTGGATCCAGTCATATGGATTGGCAAGTAACACTGGCCTCATAACTGAGGTTTTAAAATATCCAGAAAACAGATCTGGAGAAGGAATCTACTGTCCCTTCTTGTGGCCATTCGCATTTGTGGGAGCTGAAGTGATGCCTCAGAGGGTCCCAAATTTTCAGAAAGCATTACCCAAAAATTCATCGTCACCCAGAAAAGCACCATTCAAAATCACCAGCTACTGCGGAAAAGCTGGAGCATGACATGACCCTTATAATGCCCCGAATCAGTCATTAAATGTAACTCCACACAGCACCCTCAGCATCTTTTTGGAAACCCTATACAGTTAAATCCACAAGAATTCCAAACACAACAGGATAAGAGGAGGACTCTTAAGTAAAATGAAAGAGATGGAAGAGTATTTATTATTTTTAGTGGGATTACAAAATCCAGTGTTGCTTCTTGTTGTAGACAATATATCTACCACTTCTTACGTTTCCTTGTCTATGAAGCAATAAGGCATGTCTCTGATTAACACAGAAATAAATTTTGGAATTTTGTGTCTTTTACAGCAGTAATGGATTCTTAAAGTCACTTTAAAGGCTGGTGGTTTTGTTTACAACAGGAAAGATAATTTACTACAGTAGATTTAACTTCCTACATCTAAGAGATTTCTACTTAACTGACAGATTTTAACACCTCTGTTATCAATATGTATGAAAACAATCTTTATTTTAAAATTACGATATACCTTCTAACATAAAGTTAAATTCAGTCTCACAAAATGTAGCATTGGCAATATTTACACTGTTAACATTATAAAATTTCAAGAACTGACATACACACAATTTAAACTAAAGACCTCTTTAAAACTGCTGTTGTTTGCCTGTCTCCACTGGTTTCTGTGGCAGGAACCTGTGACTTAGCATAAAAACAGAAGTTCAAAAAACCAACATAATGAAAAAGAGAGGGAATACCAGCTCTACATCATGAAGTTTGGATTTCAGCTGCAAATTTTCCTTCTCTAATTCATGCAGTTTATCACCACGAGCTCTTGCCACTGTCAGC
Source organism: Pterocles gutturalis (assembly GCF_000699245.1). Taxonomy (NCBI): domain Eukaryota; kingdom Metazoa; phylum Chordata; class Aves; order Pterocliformes; family Pteroclidae; genus Pterocles; species Pterocles gutturalis. The sequence continues at coordinate 1,416 of NW_010142897.1, read as the reverse complement.
TGTTCCTCTAGCATGGCCTTTGTTTCAATTAATATGATGTTGTCCTCTCTTAACTCCTAGGGAGAAAAAGCGACAATGTTTACATCTTAACACAAACTGACTTTTCAAAGACCAGGTGACTTTCATAAACTGACATTGCAAAAAACAAGAAAGAAATTTGACATGGTTCTCTGTTTCATAGAAAAGTTTTTATCTGGTATTTTAATGGGAGATCATACCATGATTAATTATCCACAAGTCATTAATGTAAGTAAATCTAATATTTCTTATTGTTTTTTCCTGAATTTTAGAAGTTTAACGGAGTTCCTTTTGCTTTACGTGAGGCTAGATCGAGAGGTGAACCAAAGAGACTCAAGACACAGAAGTATAACCATTCAATTACAATTCCACTGTTATAATACCATTTCTGCAGCCAACTCGCTGTAGTCACGCATTTCCCAGTTGCAGAAAAGATTACTTACTTTCAAGGGATGTTATAGGGTATTTAAACACGTTGGGGAGCACTACCCATGATTATATACCATGCCCATAACCCTGCTTTAGTACATTTACATGTAAATGTCTGCTTAATAAAGTTTCTCTCTCTCATATGAACAGAATTTTAATTCACTTAAACAAAATAAGTTGTTTTATACTTATCACTTAACACATCCCTGCCCCATCCCCAATAAACACATGAGCATTAATCGCACAAGCCATGCTGCTTATCCATTACAGCTTTTGAAGCTGTTTTTACTCAGTAAAAGTTCAACTTATTCTTCTGCTGTAGGCACAGCATTAGATACAAGTTAATTATACTGCACTCAGAATGTTCCTTGCAAAGCAACAAATGGAAGCTCTGCACTCTCAAGTATCTTATCTCCAGAAATACAAAATGTCCAAAGCATAAAATCTGGCCATGTATTTGTTATGGTTTTGTGGGGGGGATTTTGTCTGGTAGCAGGGAGGGGCCACAGTAATGGCTCCTGTAAGCAGCTGTTAAAGGTTTCCCAGGACTCCAGCTCTGCTGGCAGCAGGGAGGGGCTGCAGTGGCCGCTGTTTTTGTACCTGCTGAGAGTCCCCCCAGCTCCCAGTCTGCTCTGGCAGCAAGGGAGGGGTTACAGTGGTGGCTCCTGTAAGTGACTGCCAAGGCTTCACCCCCACCCCTGGCTCCAAGCGTTTGGTAACCAGGAGGGGGAGTGGGGGAAGGGTACCACCGATCTGGCCCCTGTGAGAAACTGCTGGAAGTTTCCCCAGCTTCAGGCTGGACCCACCCCAGGCCAGGGCTGAGCCAATTGGCGACTCTGCAGATAACATATTGAAGAGGGGGCACAGAACAACGGGGTTGGCACGGCCCCGGGCAGGGCCTGGCTAGGGTGGACCATCCCAGCTTCCCAACTGCCTGCTCAGCTTCTGCGAAATGACCTGCCGTAGCCC
>NW_010142896.1:1387-3214 GCF_000699245.1 Pterocles gutturalis | reverse complement strand
GCCCCCAGCCAAGAGCAAACCCATCACAATGACTGGAGGACACCACTCATCCACAGAGAGCTGAATGAAAAGCCCTTGCACTAAAGGACACTAAACAGCAGCCCTAGAGAACCAAAGCAGCAGAAATAAGATGGAAGGGACATCAGAGGCACAGCAGACCGCCTACTCGCTGCAAGCGAAATCCACCCTCCCCACAGTGCCCGACCAGCTCTGACACTTCTTCCCTGGCTCCGCCCTGCGAGCACAGGCGTGCTGAGCTGCGCTCACCTTGCTGTAGAGCACATCCAGCCAGTAATCGGCCACCTTGGCCACGGAAGCGTAGACCTCCTCCAGGGTGCTGCCTTTCAGAAAGGCTTCAAATACAGAAGACTGGAATATCTTCACCAGCTGCAGCTCTCCCCGGCGCTTCACCTCAAACCCCTTCAGCTCGGCCAGGGACCCGTCCTCGTTGAATACCGCGTACCTAGGGGACACAGCGTGGGCAAAGACTGGCCTGCACCGGGGGACACATCCTCCAGGATCCCGCTGGTGTCTCTCCTGCCAGGGCGCTTCTCCCCACGCCACCGCAAGCGTTCAACGGAGCTGCAGCACGCGGCACTAGGACGGTCTTGGAGCATCTGCAGCTGCTCTACCAACTGTCTCACCTTGGTCTGCAAAAGCACGTCAGCTCACGCCCCAGCTCAGCCATACCAATTAGGAGAATGATCCTAACTGCACTCAAGTAAAGGGCAGGAGGTGAGAGCCTGGGTGTGGAAATGGAAGGTATTAGGAAGAGGTTTAGAGAGAAGAAGGAAACTTTGTCAGCTCAGATGCTGGCAAAGGGGTTCAGAGGAAACTGGATGTAGCCATGACACAGCTATAGGAACACTCCTCCCTCTCTCTTGTATCTTTCACAGCCCTGCCAATTATCCCAAGAAAAACCTTCTGGGAACATCCGCTAAGAGAAGAGAGGGGACACTCAAACCTATGTCACTTGGCCAGCCCTTTTCCCACCTGACCACGGTCCTGTGGGCACAGCCTTCTCTTCTTCCACTGACGATGGCACCTGCCAGCCACCTCCAGGCTGCTTTGGTTGGAGGGTGACCAAGAAATCAATGCACTTGCCAACATCCCCAAACGACATGAAACTGAGAGGCCCTGAGATAAGTCTTGGACGAGCAGAGCCCGCTCAGTGCTTGGCATCACCTTGGCTTGCAGAAAGGCACTAACAGGAGACACGAGGGATGCTGGAGCTTGTCCAGTGGGGCATTAAGCATAAAGCAGCACAGAGCTGTAAGGACAGAGGGTGCTGGAGGGTAGTGACAGCAGTTCTTGGAGCCAGAGCCAGGTCTGGGGACACCCCTCTAGCTAGCAGTTGCTGCTGCTCTAGATTGCGTTCCTGTTTAGGAGGCTGCAGAAAATCACTGAAATTTGAGCACAACTATCCTATAATGTGACAGTAATGGCAGGACCTGCTCCTTCTTCCAGATGGAGAAGGAAGGGAAAATATCTAGGGAGACACATTACTAGAGATCTGTGAACTCCTGAGAGATGGGAAGGCAGGAACTGGTGAGTTTAAACAGATCAGGCTGCATACAAGCAGTATTACAAGTCCTCAGAAGGAAAGTCAAAGTTCTCCTTGCACACCTCAGAGCCAAACAGATCGTGTCTGATCACCAAGCTGGAGACATGTTGTTTTGCTGTTATCTTATAAAATTTATTGCCATAGTATGGCACTGGAGGCAAGTGCATAGCTGGATTCAAAGATGATCTGGTACAGGGAACTTGCCATTTAAAGCGAGCAAATCAAGTGTGCTGCCAGCTCCAGGGGGAAGGACCAACCTGCCC
>NW_010142896.1:0-1356 GCF_000699245.1 Pterocles gutturalis | reverse complement strand
GGGAAAGAGACCCTCAATCTGTTACCGGGGGAAGCGATAACATTTCAAGTTTTGAAATCTCACCTTTTCTTCAGCTTTTTGCCTTCCTCCTTGGAAGCTGGGAGGATCATGGCCAGGTATGGTCCATCTACTTCAAAAAAGATGCTGTTCTCCGAGCGTGTGATGTAGGTGAGAGAGGCTGGGTCCTGCAATTCCTGGTATTGATCATTTGTGAAGCCTTCCTATGGAGACAGCCCCAGAACAGCTTCACTCAACATCCAGGCTGGTTATGCCAGGAGGCACCCCTCAGGCACACCCTGCCCAAATGCATCACTGAGCACCCCTCCAAAAGCTACAGCCCAATTTAGGGCTCAAAAATCAAAACGTCTGACCTGCCTGTTGAGAAGAAAAATGCTTTGAACCCTTACAGTGTACTCTCTTGTCTTACAGAAGCTGGCACAAGCAGAGGATGGGTTTAGACCTCGCTCTAGTCTGGACTCCAGCACGCACCAGCCCTGGCCTCTTCCACACCCGCCTCTGTGCTGCAGGGACATTGGAGCCTCTCCCTCCACTCAGCAAGCAGGGCCAGCAGCCCCAACGTCCTGCTCGCTACACGGGGAGCAGAGATGGAAGAGAAGCCCTCCCCCCTTGTCAGTCCTCCACCTCCTTTTTCCCAGACTGCAGAGCTGGCCTGGGTGGGTGCAAGACTCACCTTCACCAGGATGTTCAGCATGGCGCCTGGGTAGGAGATGGTCACCTTCGGCTTCTTGGCATTGGTTGACTTGATGACAAAGTTCTCTGGGAAGCTGTTGGGGAGGACACACCAAATCCCATCGGTATCCAGTTCCAGGGGTCTCCTAAGGAAGGAAGGTCACTGTCAGGAGGAGAGTAGATGATAGGTGAGGAGCAGCTCTGTGGCCCCCATACGGGCAGAGGCAGCCTGTTGCATCCACTCTCCAGTCCGTTCTGCAAGGCAAACCCTCACAATACAACAGAATAACCACAGCAGTGTCAGAAAGCTGAATCTTCAACACTAACTGCTGAAAGCTCCGGTGTTTCATGTTCTCCCATATCTGTCCCAGATGCAGATGGACCTTTCTTCCCCAGCTCAGCACATACTCACCCAATCTGCTCAATCAGTTCTCTGGCCTGGGTGATGATATTTGCTCCCGTGAAGCAGACGATGCCAGCCATTTCCATGGAGTACCAGCGAGCTCTGTGAGCAGAGGAGTCAAAGTGAAGAGCATGAAGGGCTCCCTCCCAAACCTGGTCACGGAAAGGGCAGGCAGACCTCCAGAGGAAAAAGAGCAAGAAACAAATCAATGCTAGCCCTCAGTAGATTGTTCTCCTTACCTTATGTCGTGGGTTAAAGTTAAC
>NW_010142895.1:0-1517 GCF_000699245.1 Pterocles gutturalis | reverse complement strand
CACCTGATGACCCAGGCTCAGCCTGTTCCTGGACAACGATCCCAGATCAGGGAGAGTCCTGAAAATGCAATCCTGGAACAGAGATAAGAGCCTGAGTGTCCAAGAGACTGAGACAGCCTTGAGGGAGTGGCAACCCAGGGGGAGATGATCCAGAGCAAGAGAGAGAACTTCTGGACAGATCCTCATCTATCTACTGGGCATGACATGTCCCAGCCGAAGCCAGCACAATGTTCAGCTGGATCTGGGACTTAATATCTAAATTAGATGAAAATGCAATATTAAGTTGTATTAAATCTCAGTTACACTGACACTTGCTTTTGAGGCAGTAAAATTATACAAAACTGTTCAGGAGGGCAGAAGAAGGATTAGCTGAAAGTTGCTTCACCTCTTCCCTCTTGAGGGAACCCAGCTGTTCCCTCAAAATCCTGTTTTTCTTCAATTTAAAAAACCCTTCAGCAAATTATCCCACAATAAAATAAAAAACTGCTATAGTAACTGATAAAACAAGATGGCATCGGATTGGAAATATTTTAGACATCTTCAAAAACTTCCCCACAATTTTGTGAACTAAGAAGGAAAAAAAAGTAGGGACCATATGCTAAATCCAGGTGACTGTGCAACTAATGCGGTTACTCACAGACACAGGGTACTATGAAATGTGAAGAAGTTACACTTCACAGGGTTTGCCCAGTCTCATGTCAAAGTGCAAGATTATGTCTATGAATGAAAGTGTGGAGAAGAATGTTTAAGTTATTTTAGATAGTTCCTTTTTGCACTGCACACCAAAATAGCACTTCTAATAGTTGAATTTTCTTGTACCAAATAAACTGTGTGGGAATGGCTAGCTATTTCCTACACACAACTTTAAAATTGCTGTAATGGCAACTAGTGTACCAAAGACAATATACAAAGTTATTTAACTTCTGGCTAAATCCTTGTTTATGCTTAACTAGCCTGGTTTTAATTTTTAAAGTCATCGTCTAAAGGAATATTCCAAAAAAATATTCCAAACTTTTTTCAAATCTAGCCCAAAAGCTAGAGAGTTCATCTGGAAGTTTTACATACACAAATAAATGCATTTTGTGGCAATTCAATAGGTATCTAATGAGTTTAGACATTGTCTGTGGTGCACGACATCAAATTAATTATGGAAGTTCATACATATATCTAAACACATTCTTTCTTTCTGCTCACAGGCCTACAATGTTATGAATCATTTTGAGAGAGGACGAAATGGGTGAAAGAACACTTGAATTCAGGAAAAAAACAGAAGATATGGGGTAACAGTATCCTGTTTTTCTTTCTGGTTACCTCAAACTGAGACTTAAATGTGGAGATGAATGCACAGTTGCCCTTCCTCACCTGCACCTCTGTGATTCCCACTTCCTAATCCTTCTTTTTGATGGAAATGGTCACAGACTTGTTTTAAACCATACGAACACAGTATAAACACTATTAAGGAGATAAACAGATCCATAACCTACTGGAGACATAGAATCATAGAATCATAGAATGTT
>NW_010142894.1:5220-9578 GCF_000699245.1 Pterocles gutturalis | reverse complement strand
AAACCATTCTATGATTCCATGATTCTATGGAGTGTCTCAGCCCTTTGAACAGCCAACCCTGAGTTACGCTGCCTGCCCCATGTCCCCCTCCTCTCTGCTGCCTTCCCAAGAGGCTGCCAGCGTCTCCTGCACCTCTGAGAAATGGAGGTTATTCATTGAGTTTGCCCCTAGCTGGGCATCAAGGTGCAGGTCTGTGTTTTATAAGGAAATAAATACTTGCCTTTTTTTGGAGTTTAAGAGCTATTTGCTGGGAATAATTTCCCAACCAGAGCTTCAGAAAAAAACCAGTGAGTCTTCTCTTAGTGGGACTTTTGTTAATTTACATATGTACATTATAAATATTGTGCATGGCTATAGCTAGTACTTCCTGGCCCTTTGCTAGACTTTGACCATCTCTTTTGCCAGGGAACAGACAAGGCAATGAAAGGCTAATTTGTTGTTTGTGACCAGTGATAAACCTTATTCTCCTTTCCGGTAAGCATGAGGGACATTGTAAGGCTCTAATCGTACCAGGAGTTGTGTTACACTTATCCTTATATACCAAGCAGTCTACTGAAATCAATGGGAATACTTTCTGCACCTAAACTTACAAATGCACCGTGCTTTTATCAGATCTGGACTTGTAGCAGACACAGTTCAAGAGATTGTCTTTGAAGTTATCCGTCTACACAGCTGACAAGAGGAAAACAAAGGAGAATAAATGGCGATGATGGCTTTAATCTCTTAAAACACTCTCTAGATAATTTCCTAATGAGGAATTCTGTTTGAGTCGTTGCAACTACATGTTATTGCCTTTTGCTTTGGTATAGATAATAACAAAAATATTTGCCTGTAGCACAATGCTGTAGTAACACAGGGACATGATTTCCATCTGTCTTTCTCAGCCTGTTTTAGAAAAAAAATTTTTTTCTTATTTGGAATAGGAGCTACTCACACATGATTGAAGTCCAAGACACATTTTCAGCTTTAGTCTACTGATTTTGATTCAATCACTTGCATTCCCCACACTTGGGTGGCTCTTTGTTACAGAGAGTTATCAAAATATTTTGTGTAAGCATTTAAGTGCCAATACGTGCATATGTGCTACATAACTAGAAAGAGGCAGAGGGGATTTTTTTTTTTCACATAGAGTGTAAACAGGACATCAGAACAAGTTTCTTACTCCAGTCAATTTTCACTGTGAGAATAAAATATAATGTTGGTCAAAATCAAAGCACAAAACCAACTAGCTCATTTCTAGTATATGACCACCACCATCCTGTCTGGTCCTAAACAGGAGACAGGCCTGGCTCAGTGCTTGAAGGCAGCACTTTTTTGATGTGGGTTTGATGCAGCAGAATCAGGATCCCCAGATTTAGACCCCCACAGATCTAAAAGCCTTGTTGAACAGATGCTTTGATTATTGTCTTTTCTAATTATTGCCTATATTTAACTGAAAGGAACCTTCATGAGCCAATACTTTAATTTTAAAGTGATGTTCTGATAAATATTTTCTCATCTTTGAAATATCAGTGTAACAGACTTATTGTTTGTATCTGAAAAAGGCTGTTTTTACAGCTGTAACATTTGGAAAAGAAATCTGCTCCTATGCCTCCTCAAGTCTGTGTTAGATGATGTTAAGTACTCTAATTTTTCTGCTCCTTAAGATATTTTTAACTGGATGAGTCATTAGGTATTCTGGTCACTCCTCTTGCAGATGCAGTTATGATTCTAACAGGGAAAATGTCAATTCTGTGAGATCTTTCTGTGACAACCATTCTCACTACAGGGAACACTTAAGTTGCACCAGAAATATAGAAAACAGGCCTGGCAGGGTACTTGAGAGGTCATGGAGTCCATCCCCTGCCCCAAGGCAGGCTCAGCTCTGCCAGGCCATCCCTGGCAGAGATTGGTCTAACCTAAGACCCAGTCATGCCCATGCCCATGCCCATGCCCACGACTTGCAGCTCCCCTGGCAGACAGCCGTGGTGCTAAGTTATTCGAAACCTGCGTTGTTCAACCTAAATCTTCCATGTGGCACTTTTAAAGACTGTTTCTTCTCATCTTGTGATCCTGCAGAACAATTTCACTGATGTTGAAGCTGTTATCATATTTCTCCTCAGCTTTCTCTTGTCTAAGCAGCCCCAGTGCTCTCAGTCTTGCTTCTGACATCATGGACTCTCTGACTTTAATCTTGCTGCTTCTGCCCTGGTTTCTCTCAAACCTATTCCATCTTTCTTAAAGTAGAGCTGAGATGTTACCAGTGACAAACAAGGCAGAACAGATCTTCCATACAGCTCCTTTGTGCATCCTGCTGTGAAGATGCATTTTCACAGCAGCACAACATCGCTGATTCAGGTCATACACACCCACGTGTGCTTGTGCACCCAGAACCTTTACCAAAAAGCAGTTGCTTACTCCACCATTTCCCATCTTGTGTTCATACTGTGAATTTTACTGCCTAAACTATTTATTTCAGACCACTTTATTTTTTCAAAATAAATTTGGGTTCCAGTCGTGTCTTCCAGTATGTGTCTGTACAAGAGGACTAAGCTGTCTAGTGTCCGGACCATTAAATATTGAATAATACCAGACCCAGGAGAAACCCTAGCACAGGTTTACTTGTCCTTTTCTCTAGAAGTATGATTTTCCAGCCCATTGTACAACAATTTCATAGTGGTTTCAGTGAAACGGTTTCCTTAACTTGCTTATGAGACTCCCCTGGGAAGCAAAGTCAAAAGCAGTGCTACAGCCAGTATAAAGAAATCTACTGCTTCTTCCCTCGTTTCCTATCTATATACTATATTAACCTTTTTTTTTTTTTTCCCTTAGCAGTGAACCTTTTTTTCGTTGCCTTCATGTTCTAGCAAATGTTCTTTAAAGATATTTTTTTCTGTTCCTTTTTCTTGTTACCTCCTGTGTTAATTCTATTTTATTCTATGCCTTGGCCTTTCTGATTTTGTCCTTGTAGTTTTGTACTAGTCTTACATATATGTTCTTAGTAACTTGACCTACTTTCTACGCTGAACGATTTTCAGGTCACTGAAAAACTCCTGAGGTCGCAAAAGTGGTTTCTTACTACACTTCCTGTATCTCCTTCATATGAAATAATCTCTGCTTGTCCTTCTGAGGCTGCCTTTTTAAGAACTTCCTTTAAATTCCTTTTTTCCTCCTGCCTTACTTCTCTCTCAGTTCTTCAAGTTGAGTGATGCTCTCTTTCTTCAGATCCTTTATTTTTATTTTACTGCTTTCCTTTCCTCCCTTGCTAGATGTTCTTAATGATCCCTGTCACAGGGTTTACCTTCTCCCTTCACCCTCTGGACCAACTCCTCTTTGCTCAGCAGAAACGAGATCCGAAGGAGTCTTTCCCTCTCTGAGAACCAGATAATAATCTCCATCGCAGCAGGGCTGCTTCCCCCTCCTCATTCATGCTCAAGGACCTTCAGCAGCTCTGTTGCCTCCAGCTGCTGATGTTCACAGCAGGTGCACACAACCACCACGCACACCTTGGAAACATGCCTCTTCATCTCCCCGTGCCCAAAACAAATCATAAATGTATTGTGTCTATTAACCTATCAATTAATTTAAGTAATACCTCTGATTGTGAATGAAATTATTCCAATTTGTTTTTCATGTTTCTTATATTAGCATAGAGGCCTCCAAGGTAGTCATCCCACAATTTTCTTTCTTGTCGCTTATCATTCCCAGGGGGGCTTTAGTGCCCTTTTTTCAGGATGTGTGGTAGCCACCTCTTTACTAGTTTGCTCAGTCTGTGCCTGATAACATTCTCACTTCTCTGCGTGAGACAGACTCTCTTTCTTCAGGTATTATTGCCGCCTCACTGGGAATCTGCAGTGGTTGCTGGGTCGTGTCTCCTGGCCACCCCATCCTCTCCAGGCATTGGTTGCTGCCCCAGTCTTTGTCCTCAGCTGGAGTGACCAGGGAGAACCATCCTCACACCCCTCCCCAAGTCCCGCAGCGAAGTGTTGACTCTCACTTTACCAGGATCTCGTTTAATGGGAGAGGTTTTCTAACAGCTCCAATCCAGGCTCTCGACAGGCACTGCACCTTCTGGGATGTCGGGTTAGATCTGCAAACAGACTCTGTTGCCTTCAGCCTCTTTCCTCAGCAGACTGCCGGTTTTGCACATCTTAAACTAATGGAATATGACTGTCCTCAAACCCTACTCGAGATGATTCCTCACTTGGTACTAAGGCAGAACCTGGATAACTATGTATGTTGCCCAGAAGAATCTTACTAAAACACAACAATGCAGTAACACCATACTACACTGTACCCTCCCAGCTTTCATCAATACAAGAGTGGTTTCTTGACAAAGATCATGCCACTTTAGTATTTTTATAAGAGGGGACACTTCT
>NW_010142894.1:0-5200 GCF_000699245.1 Pterocles gutturalis | reverse complement strand
CTAACTCTAAACCAAAATCATCCCAGCTGAGCTACCAAAGTAAAAAATGAACGCCTAAATGATGAACTTATGCCTGCTGTTTATCCAAATCTAGACAAATGGCAACGTGTAGAATTACTTTTACAAAAAATAGTCTGTGCTACTAAACAACCTGAAAGTCATGAGAATAAAACTGTTCTTATTAGCAAGTCTGAATTTCATTCCAACCTGCAAAGAATTGAACAATTGTTCTCTTTGACCCTGTTTCTGAAAAATCTCAGATTATGTGACAATCCAAAATTTTATTAAAAGCTGAGCAACTCCTTATGGTTGCAGAGAGAAACTTGGAAATGTGCACCTGCAGAGTTCAGCAGCAAAACAGTAAATTGAAAAAGCTATGATTTTTTTTTTTAATCCTGTTATTTGAAAGTGAATTTTGTGACTTATGATTTTGAACTGTTTGGACTTGCCCCGGTACCAAGTTAGTATGGCAAATGTTTGCAGGATTGAGACCATTAGCTGAAGTGGTCTGTTCTGTCATATTTTCTTACCTGCCCGCCTGAGACAAATAGAGAAATAAAATAAGAACAATGAATAACGTAGCCACATGTCAGCGTTGTGAAGCCAAATTTGTATTAGTGGCCACTTAGTGGACAGCTGGCTGTGAAAGCAGAATACCTCAGTGGGGGTTTAATGTAATGTTATGAGCAGAAGTAATTCAGATTAGTCATGGCACTGAATTGGAGCCATCATTAAACTGTGTATACTGCAGAAAAGCACTTCTCATCATTATCCATCATCACCCTCATTCTCACTTGGAATGTATTAAACTACTATATCAAGTTATTTAGATTGTTAGTCAAATAAAAAAGATGCATTTTTATTGCTGCCTTGGCCACTGCTATTTTATCAGCCAGTAGCAGTTCTTATGATACCTTAATCAAACCAAAGGCCGTGCTCAGGGGAAATCCACTATATTGAAGTGAAAGAAAATGACCCTGCTATGTTCCTAAATTTCCCCAAGACCTAGAAATCTCCATAGGGAAGGGCTATTGTACCAAAATATTACTCCAGTATTTCAAAATTAGGATGATTTTACTGCAATTTAAAAAAGAATTTTAATTATTTTTATTTTGTTCTTTGCTTCACTATAAAAAAATAACTACTGGAGATGTTAATTTGCTTTTCACTTTGCGTGAAGAAAGGTTTTTGGGCAATGTGGATGTGTGCAATGCTTTAAATTAGGTTTAATTTTCTGAGGAGAGAAGAGGAACCAGTTAATAGGCAGAGGGGCTTTCTTTTTGTTTCAGTGATAACAGACGTGAACCTCACAAGAAAATGGGCAACCCATGAACTAGGTATGGAGCTCTAAGGCCTGGGTGCCTGCAAGATAAACACTGCCACCACCTGTTAATTACAGGGGAGGACTATGGATGGAGAGAAAGACTTTACTTGATCACATTTTCATGGGCTGCCTCTTGTTCCCAGTGAAAAAGAGCACAATGAAGAAGGAGAAACTGGCTGGTCTTTTCCATCTCCACCCTGCTTGGCTGGAAGAAGAAGTCTATATAGCATGAGGAGCAGCCCTGTCCCTCCTAATGAAGAGAGCAGAGCAGATTGTAAAGAGCAACCCTAGGAGAAATTGCTTCTTCCAAGTGGATGGAGCCAATGGATCCCTCAGGTGCCCCAGCAGACAGCAGTGCAGCTCAGAGCTGGGCACAGATATCATATAAATTCATAAAGGTCTCTGCAGAAGCTGCAGCAGTTGTTTACAGGGGATAACAGTATTAGAAAGTACTCACAACAGAGTTGTAGCTTTTACTGTGACTTAGCAGCTCAGTACAAGGAGAAGCACTGGCTGGGTGTGATAACCAGCTCTCCCAAGAACAACTGCTCTGTATTGTAAAAATTGTATTTTGAGTAATAGCCCAGACTTCATGGCCTGGGATCCCTCACATGAGCAAAGGGTTCTATTTTTTATCTTTTCACTGTTTTTCCACTGGACTGTCCCCACTGACAGTGGAGTTGTTTCTTACAGCTTTTGACACTAAAGTCCAGGTTTGGGTCCAGCATCTGCTCTGGCAGCAGCTGAATCTCACCAGTACTGGTGCAAGTAAGAAGGTTACAAAACTGCCTCCTGCTACTGGCTGACACCTTTTTGCGCTGAACCAAACTGGGACCAAAGGACAGGCCCAAACTGTATTCATCAAAAATTGAGATTTGCCATATAGCCTGCCTATCATCAAACACACTATTTTTTTAATTATTTATATGGGCAAGGCAGATTGCAGGCCTGTTTAAGGCACTGAGCTGACAGCCACTTGTGTCTAGGCTAAACAACTGGGATCATCATGGGTTGCATGAACTGATCTTAAGATTGCCAAATATTTACATGTAGGAGAGAACTGTCCTAGCTTCTTTTTTTGCAAAGATACAGAGGAAAACGCTGGAAGCCAACACTATTACCACCTGGCAAACTGAGCTCAAGCCTCTGAACAGCTGAACAGCACTGGGAATAGGTAAAGTCAACTCGGATTTGGATTCTTGTTTGAAAAGACTCTTAGCATATAACATTCAGAAACACTGGATCATTTAATGCAGTGACTAGCAAATTCATGCTGAGTTAGAGTTTTGTATTTAACCCTCTAAACAGTTTCCCTAAGTACAGAAAAGCAGCTGGAGAGATTTTCTTATATAGGGGAAGATGATTCTTCCATATTTTCATGAGAAAATACGATTCTCACAACAGTATTGCTGTTGCCTCAATATGCCGTAGCTGAACTCCTGTGCCCAAGGCTACAAAAATGAAGCGGCTTCTTTGGTCCACTTGAAGTTAAAGCTAAAACAGGAACACCTTTCTCCATCCTCATTTATGGTGACAGCAGGGATATTGGAATGACCACGGCAGGGAGCAGACAGCAGCGCACTGCTTGCTACAGGCACAGCTGATGCAGGCAAGCATGACATGGATGTTGTAATTTTGCACTGCTGACCTCTGGGCCTTACCTCCCCCAGCAGCACCTGCGGCACCAGAGCGGTAAAGCTCCTGCATCTGGACACAGACAAGCACAAAAGTCTGTGGGGAAAAATACAAATCCCCTCTGGATCCTAAATTTAGTGTTTCTAAATAAAAAAGATTCATACCATTGTGCCTTTTTTCTTCTCTAAGAGGTAGCTCTTAACAGATGGTCATGAACAGTTTGGAATTAAACTGTATCCTGCTGCATTTCTAGATGCCTTTTTGCATTACCATGCTCAGGGCCATACCCTTGCCATTCACAATTACTGGAAGTTAATTTTTAGCTGCTCAAGTCATTATTGCCAAAATGTGACTTCAGCTATAGTCACTGTTTCTTCCAAACCGTCAGGTGTCTGCATTTCCACAAGACTGCCCATTAGGACAAGTGAGTGCCTGGAGCTCAAAGGTGTCACACCAGGTTCAAGTGTGCAATTTACCTATGCAGAATGAAAACCTGCTTCAAGAGTGGCACACCTGGCAAACATTTATTTAGCAGAATGGGTAAAACACTTGAAAAGTAATTGCAGTGAGTAAAATGCCTACGAGAGGCTAACCCCTCCTCAGGCTGCCCATGGAGAGCCCATGTCATGAGCCAAGAGGCTAAAACTTGCTTTTTCCATGAGCAGCTGTTGTCACCAGAAGGACTCAGATGTCACTGGAAGAGGAATCATTTATGAGCATCTTCCATTTTCTCTCTTGTGCCCTGACTGATAAACTGGAAGAGTTTATATACCCATACAGTTTATCTTGTTGAAATAATACCTCTGCCAAGCTGTCAGTTTAAGTAAGCAGGTAATAAGGTTCTTCCTTTTGATTGTGAAAACCAGAAATGGTGCTGAGTTACCCTTTGAATGGTGCCTTGCATTCTGATGTCATGTTAAGTTAGAGCTCCTCCTCAGCTGTAAGGGTGCTTTGACTTTACATATAGGATAATACAACTTTTCTAGGCAGTCAGTGGCTCCCAGTCGATTACTGCAGTATTTTAGGTAGCCAGTTTGTCACAGTCACTTGCTTACACAGGTGTCAGAGCTGTGTGGTGCCATGCAGAGAGGAAGCAGCGGACATGTGCTTTTGGAGGCAGAGCACGCATGTTCCAACTTACTGTCACTATGATCTATGTGACAACCACTTTGCCCCCTGGGACTAAGGATTTTTTCATTAGATAGCTTTCAAATAGCTCTCATTGGCCATGATGCCCCTAAAGGTTTGAAGATTTGCCAGAGCACCAGCTATGAGCTGGCTACAGAGTGCTTGTTGACCTCCGGCAAAGGGAGTCTGAGGGATGACTCACGGCCACAGCCACCTAAGCTGCTGCTCGCGTGAGGCCAAGCCTGATCTGCTTCTTGCTCATGTTATTTGTGTGCAACCATACGCTCAAGGGCATGCTGCAGCTGAGCTCAGGGACATTGGCCATGGGAAGAAGAGACGAGTGCTTGGCACCACTGGCCAGACCCCAGTCCCTCTGGTGCGGCTGGAAACAGACATTTGCACAGACACCAGACAGTCTGAACCCAGCTCTCCTGGAGCATGGGTGTGGGGCTTTGACTCCAGCCTTCAGCTGCAGCACTGGATGATGCAACTGTGACACAACGGGCTTTGATGCACATGGCCTTGCTTTCAAACCTGCCCTGAATTTTACAAATGAGTTTTGTTCCCTGACCTGGCTTGTCCCTGGTCAATGCGACTAGGTCCTCACCCTGCCTTGGGCATCCTGAAAATCTCAAACTTCATCTTTAATAATTTACACCAAAATGAGCTATTTTTTTCTGTGATTGTCCTCTAAAAACTAAGGAGAAAGGATTCAGGCATTTCTTCTGCCCAAACTAGCAAAAACTGCTTGTGGTAATTGAAACATTTTGCTTAACAACCAAAGGAGAAATGCTAATGATTCTTTATGTCAAGTTAAGTGAAAAAAATCAGGGAGATTTGGGCCAACCAGTAATTCATCTCAGGGAAGAAAAAGCAACCAAAAGTATCCAATTTAGGGAAGAAATGTGACAGAATACAGAAAAGTAAATTCACTCCTCCTCTTTCATAACTCCTCCCTGGAGTTAGAGAAGGGATTTCTAACAAATATATATAACAGGATCTGTGCAATGCTGTAATTCTCAGGTTCTTTACACAGAATACTTCCCTCTTGTGTCTTTATTTATAACTAGACTCAGACACATCAAATAAAGACAAGTGCCGGGTCCTGCACTT
>NW_010142893.1:0-1398 GCF_000699245.1 Pterocles gutturalis | reverse complement strand
GGCTTGATCCCCTGGGTGTCCTGTACAGGGTGCCCTGTGGGTGGTGGTGCATGGCCGTTCTTAGTTGGTAGAGCAATTTGTCTGGTTAATTCCAGTAACGAACGAGACTCTGGCATGCTAACAAGTCTTTGGGTTCCGGGGGGAGTGTGGTTGCAAAGCTGAAATATACTTGAGTGTCCTCTTTGATTCAGAGGGAATAATTTGATCAAGTCCTAATAAATCTCCTGAGATAAAATCTCCTGAAGAAGGTAGGAAAATCCCTAAAATAAGAGGGTAGTGATGGGTTTGCAACACTACACACAGCAAAATTATTTTCATGGGTAGTAGAAGCATGAACAGGGAAAATATTTTTGCCTTCATTCTGCTAGGATTGCTGCGCCTTGGTCCCTCCATTACATCAACAGCAGGACTCCTCCCTGGAGAAGAAAATAGGAAATATGGAGTACTTACATTTTTCCAGTGAAAATACTTTCGCCCCCAAAAGACCACTTTGGTCGTCCCTGTTATAAAATGTAAACACTTCTTTACAGTTTGAGTATAACCACACTTTAAACAGCTGCTGCCTCTCATCTGTGCTGCAGCTATATTTCTGCAGTGAATGAAGCCCTCTCTTCACAGACTGCATGTCAATTGTAATTTTTTAAGTGTTTTGGGACCCTTTGGGTTGAAAAGTATTATATAAAGTTAAGATATTAAATCATTATGAAGAATAAGAGCGTTACCAGATGGTCATGCTATAGCCATGTTCTTAACAGCAAGTTGGAAGACACCTACACTTCATCTCTGGTGCAGGTATCGCATTGTGAAACCCTTTTCATTAATTGCACATTAAAATCACGAGGATGTTTAGCCCCAGCACTGTACAGCAGTCTAGAACCTGCATGATTTTATAGTTAGGAATTTTCTTCTAACCTCCCACTGTATTGGCATTTTTGTAAGCTCATATCCATCTGCTCTTATTCCAATGGCCTTCAGTTAAATGGTTCTTTCCTCTGGTGATGCTATAACATCTTCTCCCAAGTGACTGTATAGTACACAGTTATATCACCTCCCAAGATTTAGTATGCTTGACTAAACAAACAAAATTAATTCTTGTGTTCTTATAAGATGCTTCTGCATCCCTTGACTATCCTTACAACTTTTGTCTATATCTCCAATTCCAGTTTGTTTTCTTTTAACAACACTAGCAAGAGTAGTATTTAAATACTGCACAGTATTTGAAATAAAAGACACATCAATCAGTGTCTCATATACTAGCAGTAATACTCCCCTACTTTGGCTGGAAACACCTCATACTACACATACTAAGATTGTGTTTCCCTTCATGGTTGCATCACGCTTCTGATTCACCATCACCTGTGATGAACTGGTACTTCAGGACAAAGGAGGAGTTTGCCT
>NW_010142892.1:0-5568 GCF_000699245.1 Pterocles gutturalis | reverse complement strand
TATATATAATATAATAAGTTCCTTCTGGGCAGGCCAAAGAAAATAGTTTCCATTGTCATCAGAAGGTAATGTCCTGCCTCTACTGTGCTGCAGAGTAGAGAATATTTTCTGCAATACCCTTAAAGATAGATATGAGAGACAAAGTCTGAAGTTTACTAGCTTTATTTGTTGTAAGCACAGTAATACAAGTGAGAAAGCACAATATAGCGCAATAAATACAAGTGAGAAAGATTTCTGTTTTCTGTTTACTGTATTTTGTTCACGTAAGATCTAGAGACTCTAAGTGGTTTATCTAGTTGGATGACTAACTGGAAACTATAAAACTGATAATTGCTTAAGATTTTCTAGGAAAAAGCTTTCGGTTTTCCCGGATATTCCCAGTTTCCATTAAATCTGAAAAAATAGTAATTGATGACTGTATAATTAAAAATAGAGACTTGAAATATGGTTGCATACCAGGAGAATTAAAATATTCTCAGTTCTAAAAAGCAAGCAGAAATGAGCAAATAGTAGAAATATTTCCTGAGCGTTCCATTAGAATTTGAACTGTTGGAAAGCTTTAGCTTTCCTTCCACAGTGGAATGCTAAATATGGGAAACAATTTAGAATTAAAATAATTAATGAAATTATAGAATTATTGTTATTAAATCAGAAAATAATTTCATAATTTAGATATTGATTGAAATGAAAGTTTTGTATATGTCATGTCAAATTAGCTGAGAAGTTTAATGTTGAACTGTGAGATACATGAGGATTTTCTCCACACACACCCAATAGGCAAAACAGAAACTATTTTGCCACAATGGTAAGTGTCATAGCTATTTATAAGTGCAAAGAATGTATATTCTAGGTTCTTGAAATTATACTCTGAAGGTTGTCGAAGAGGCCATAAAAAAAAAAAAAAAAAGGGGATGAAATTGTACTCAATACAGACCGAAATTTGAAGAAGATATGCTTAATCTTAAGGAGGAGAAAACACTGTTTTCTAGGACAAACTGGAGAGGCTGGGATTTTAGTTGGATTATGATTGTGTACGCACTGTCCACATGGAACGAGGCAGGATTGGGCATGCCCACACACTGTATGATGGCTGGGTTTGTTACAAGATGTGGGCTGAATTGCAGATTGGTTACTGTTTTAAATTAGTGTTCTTTTTTTTCCCCTATTCTTTCACTTCTAGTTCTGCACATGCAGTCTTGGTGGGAGTATCACAGTTTAATATGCACACAATAATAGATATACTTCCTTTATTCTGGAAGTTATAGAGGCCAAAAATGTTCTTTATTCCAGATGGATGCCTACAAAGCTGTGCGTTTCCTAATGGAATAGCTTTTACAGGTAAGATTGGTTCAGCTTGGTGACCTTCAGAAATGCATCACTACCTGTCATATTCACAGCATGGTATTTTATGATTGCATACTGTAAATTACTCTGCAAACACATAGGTGTAAAAAATTTCAAAGTTTTATAAAATAGAAATCAGAAATTCAATTACATAATATTGTGACCATAAAATACAACAGTATTATATCTAGGGGAAAAAACTG
The DNA here is from genome assembly GCF_000699245.1 of Pterocles gutturalis. NCBI lineage: Eukaryota > Metazoa > Chordata > Aves > Pterocliformes > Pteroclidae > Pterocles > Pterocles gutturalis. Next base: position 4,021 of record NW_010142892.1, on the reverse strand, counting down.
TAAAAATATTAGCTGAGAATTGTAGCTTTCTGAATGATTTTACTTGTTCAAAATAAAATATATCTTATAAATAAAAATTAGTATTATTTTGTCAGGCAACTCACAGATACCATAATTCATCAATAAAATTAAAATTTTATTTTCAGAATCCATCTGCAGGGGCTTCTGTCTCTCCTGATGTAGTCAAAGTGAACCTTAGAGATACTTTACCTTCTTTCCGTTTGTAAGGATTATGTCTTCAGCTAGGTGAGATGATGCAGCATGTGCTGGAATTATTGTACAGTGTCTGTCGGTAAGGAATAGTAGTCACAGGGATGGGTAAGTTCTGCCAGTTCTCTGAGGTGATTAATCATTGCTCCTTATTTCAGTAACTAACTAATTTATGTTGTCAGAGATTTACTGCCTGCTGTTTGGCATGTGACAAAGTGATTCTAAACTGTACTCTCTGAGTTACTTCAACTGTGGCAAGGCTGGAGTAATTACAGTGTTGTGTAAGTGGAATTTAGTGGAGGCTGTAAAAATAAACCTGGAGAAGTGCAGAGGGCTGGGTTTTTTTGTCTGTGTATATGATGCTGCTGCCATACCTGAGTGTATCTGCAAAGAAATCCTGATAAATTGAATATATAGAGGTTTAACTTATTTTATTTTGTTTAAATTCAGAAATTGCTTTGGAAAATAGAATCATACATACCTTATTGACTTTTTTAAAGTTCAGGCTATCAGGAATAACTGTCAGTTAATTCAAACAATTTTGTGTTAAAAATTGGAAGGAAAACCTGGGACCAACAGTTGCTACTCATACCTTTTGAAGTGGAGATTGGAACAGAACGTTAATGTCAGATATGAAGGGACATATTTCCTAGTCCCATCTATATGTTCAGCTTTTCCCATTATGCTGATAAACAAATATTAAAAGACCTTCTGCACACTAAGTACTAAACATCAGCTTCTGTGCTTTAATTACATTAACAAAGTCTTTCAGCCAATACACAGTAGATCAACTTGATCACATACACACTTTTGTGTTGTGCAAACTAGGCTTGTTTTTTGAATCAGTACTTGACAAACAGATATATGACGTCATTTTCTGTCTTTCTCAGTTCATCCAAATCATATTTCCAAGTGTTTTTTTCTGTAGCCATAAGGGACAGACTTTTTTATTTAATGGGTGGAAGGAGGAAAAAACATACATGGAAGAATGCACATAACCTAAACATTTTATTCTCACTTTCATCCACAGCCGATAGCACTGTGGAAAGAATAAAACAAAAATTCAAGTCTTAAGCTGAATACTATAAGATTTGTAACAGGATCACCAGACCCAGAAACACTATGTTTTTCTATGGAAAATTCTTTTGGGTAAAAAAAAAAAAAAATCTTTTGGAAATGTGGTATTTTTTTTAAATCTTGTAAGACAAATAGGAAATAGATGCATCCAAAGAGTGATTTTATCTTCAGCATGTGCCTTTTTGAAGTTATTGTAGTGAACTAGTAATATAGTTTCTCACAGAGAACCTAGTTTTGACCAGTAGAAGCATACAGAAGAGATTTTTACTCAAGATTAAATTATATAATTGAACACCTATGCAACTTGCCTGGAACCATCTATGAACATATCCAATTTCTCTATTCCAAAGTGAAATAGATAATCTTCACACAAACAAGTTTGAAACTAATCCCAAACTATGATACTGAAGTAATGTCTCTGACAATGAACTTCCAGGTTTAATGCCTCAAAGGACTTTATTAAACTTTGTAATAAATCAACCAACCTTAACATAAGCATCAGATTAAGGATTTGCATACTGGTAAAAGGTTAAGCAAATCTTTGTGTTATTAGTATTTTTAATTCACATCATTAATGAGCTGTAGCATCACCAGAATTGCTGGTTTGGCTTCCCTCTGCTTGACTACACAGGACTTGAGTTTCCATTGGATGTACTTGCAGTCATCTCATATGTAATGAACATATGGAAGCATATGAATTTAGGGGGCAAAAATCATACAGATTTCCTGCTTACCAAAACCAAATCTGCACACAGATAGGACATTTCCATGGACCAATGTAATGGAAGCAGATTATCACAGATCAGAACATTTGAATTTCTGTTAATTGCAATCTTGTAAATTTAAGGGACTTCATGTTGACATACTAAAATTCTAAGCTAACTGGGTAATGTTTGTCTTTGCAACCAGAAAGTGCTGAAAGTATTATGTATTACCTTTTATAACTCCCAACACTGGTTTGTAACTCACTAATAATAACAATTATGTACAAAAGGACTATTTTTGTTTACTTCACTGTGTGAATATAAGTAGAATTTTCTTTGAATACAGGGCTGGTGTTTTTCAATGAAAATCCTGGTGAAGATCAATGCAAATACTTAATTGTAAAATGCCTTTTAACATGATTCTTCTAAAATAACTATAGATCAGAGAGGATAATGTGTTTATGAAGATGTGACTATTAGCAGATGTAGAGCTTTGATGATGAATAGCAAACCAGAATAACAAACTAATGTGAAGAACAAATGGTCCTGTCTTAAATTACTGATTCAGCCTTACCAGGACATTTTTACTTCCTTTATTTGAATTTGGAACTTGTTTTTCCTACAGACTAATTTTTCATTTTCTGAATTTGCTTTATGTTTTTTCATGGTCCTTTCAGGAAACTAATTAAAAAAAAAAAAAAAAAAAAAAAAAAAAAAAAAAAAGAAAGAAGAAAAAAAAGTAGTAATATTAGATAGAAATTAGTATCATGAAAGACTAGAGGAAAGCAGTAAGAAAACTAAAGGTGAATACCGAAACATCTTGTAAAGATGTATGGTAGTGTCCAAGTGCTGATAAATTGGTGTCTACGTGGTTACCAGCACCCTCACAGTCTTCAAAGTTGTACGAAAGGAACAGGATCTGTTTGACATCCAGTTGTTAAAGTGACTGTTACCCACCAATGCTATAAAGCCGTAACAAGAACAGATGTAGTCCTATAGTATACCTAACTCCAGTAGAGATAGGAGAATATCAATATGAGTACAAACGTTTTAGACACTAACATGAAACAACTTTTTTTTTTTTAAAGGATTCTATAATTTGTTCATTAATGAGCATAGACTTTGATGCCCTGTAAGGTACTTTGCCAGCCTTTTTCCTGTGTTTACTATTTCCAGCCTGTTTCCTAGTGCACAATCATGCATTGCAATACCTGTAGCTGCACTGTATGTCTGAGTCAGGGCCCAAAGGAGAAATTTCAGCTGGTACTATATTCACATGCACCATGTTAACATCTGACTTAATGCCATTCTTGAAGAACTTATCCCTAACACTAATATTTCTGTTTCACAAATAAAATATATCTTCACAATTTTAGGAGGTATCACTAAAAAAAAGGGAAAAAGAAAAAAAAATTACATTTAGTGACAGTTTAAATCTTTAATAACAGCTTTCATATTGGGCATGTACCTGGGAGCTTTCATCTAAGAACCTTAAAATATGTCACAATTTTTAATTTTATTTCCTAGGATCCCTTTGGGAGTGGTCACTGTGTTTCTGAGAAATTAAACACTATGAAGATAAAAACTCAAACAACATTCATATTCAAGACTTATATATGGTTGTCTTGGTTCTGTATTATTTAGAGAAATTTTCTAAGCAGCTGTTGCTACCATTTAGACTTTTAATATTAATATTCTATATAAATCCCTGGAGGAAAAAATCATATGGAGGGAAAAATAAATTAAAGCTTTCAGAAATCATTCCATTTGTTTTTCCCAAAACACTGGACAGCTGTCTAGTTATTTAGTTATTTCCATTATTTAGCCTGGTTTAAATAAGATAATAAGAGACTTAGAAATTATATGAATTGAGGTTGTTGATGATTAGTACAGAATAACATTTCATGGCTTAGATTAAATATAATTTTTGACTTTTATATGATTCTTGAAATCATTTTGTTTTCCCTGCTTTATCATCAAGCACCCTCTCTGCTTTTTGATGAATCAGAGAATCACAGAATCACAGAATG
>NW_010142891.1:0-18602 GCF_000699245.1 Pterocles gutturalis | reverse complement strand
ACATTTATTATAGCATTTCTGGAAGCACATCAGGCACTCTGGAAAGGATCTGGAAAGGGAAGGCCTGCAGGAAGCTGGAAGAGGTCCCGTCCCAGACAACAAACCTGCACTCTGCATGAAGCTCAAGCGTCATGAAAGAAAAATTACAAACAGAAAAGGAAAAAGTGGCCATGGCATTAACAACAATAACGAAAAGGAAGTGGGAATAATCAAAAGCAGCCATGAATACCACTTTTTTTCCCCTTTCTTCTAAGCAGGCTGGGAAGCAAGAACAGACCTGAGCTGCTCTATCTCAACCAGGACACAAGCATGAGTGGAAGGGAAGCAGAGTGCAGAGCCCCACCACAGAGGCAGCTTAATGGGTAGACCTGAGGGGCAGTGACAAAGAGCCTGTTCTCCTCCCTGTCCCCCCATGTCCTTGGAAAAAAAGCATATCTGTGGCCAAAGAACTGGTGGTAGAAGCCTACTTTCCCTAGATATTTGGTGGACAGAGTGATACTGTTAGCCTCCAAGATATGTGGTGACTTGCTGCCTACCCCAGAGGCTCTAACACACCTCTCTGAAGGCACCCACTCTTTCTCCCAACTTTTGAAGGAGTATAAACTCCTGATTGAGCAATCAAACTTGGACAACAGTAACAGGCAGCAGAAATATCTCTCCAAGTACAGAAAGCCCCCATTCTGCAAAACACACACTTTGCTTCAGATCCCACATCAGAAGAGAGGTGTAAGGAGTGACCACCCAAAGCATTCAGTACATGCAGTACTACAGGACTATCTACATACCACAATTCACAGGCCAGGTCTGCATTAATGGTAAAATAAAGCAGAGGGGAAAGTATGTATTTGTACATCTTCACTGCTCGAGGTATCTTCTAGCTGTACAAAATCCTTCCTACTGTGATGGCACCTGAAGCCTTCTGCACTGTTCTGAGACCTACACAAACACAAGGGAAGAATCCTATTCTAAAAAGGACTTCTAATTTAAAACAGAACAAACAATTGTATATACAGCCATAACTGTTCCTCATTACTTTTTAGGTCTGCTCATAGGAGAGCTATTTAAACTATTTAGAGTTCAGTCCAACCAAATGACCCATGGCGGGTGCATCAACAGACAGAAAGTTGTACAAATGTCTCCTAATCTTTCCTCAGCACTGAGCAGAGGGAACTCAAACCAGGAGCACTATTATGTGCTAATTCAGAAATCTTATACTGAGGCCAAATCATGTTACATAAACAGCACTTATAAATTACTGCATCGGTAGGTTTATGTTACAGAGCAGCACGAAGAGCTTTGCCTTCTTCATGCATGTGTGAATGCACACGCACACACGTGAGTGTGTACACAGCTCCATTCCAAAGGTGCCATTTTACTTCCCTGAAGTCCTTTCACTCTGGTGACAAGAACAGGGAACTTTCCACCCTCTGGACACAGTCTGTAGTGAGTTCAGCCTCAGCTCTAGTTCACTCCTGTCCCTCCTGACTGGTAGCCACTGCAGTTACCTGTACTGTGTCACACAGTGCCTCAGCCACATGCCCTGCTGCATTAACCAGTGAGGTGTAAGAGTTGCTCCTGTTCCCACAAGTCAAGACAAGCCAAAGGTAACACGACACCCTACAATACCTTTTGAACCCTGAAGAAAAGGAAACAGGGCGACTAGAAAACAAGTATAAGCAAATGAGTTGTCTCAAACCAAGAAGCACCATCATCTTCCTGTAATGTTCAGTGAAAACTCCTTCCAGGTTCCTGTTCACATTTTTCAGTAAGTAGAGATGCTACCAACCATTCCATCCCCTTTACATATCAAGTCCAACACTGGGCAAGCTCTGAGGCTTACAACTGTGACTTGAAGAACAAGAGTCACCCATCTGGTACCCCAAATCAAATCCTTCATCCAGGACAGAGAAGTCCAAGCCAGTGGAGGGCCTCTATGTTTGGATTCAAGTTGCTAAAGCCTCAAATGCAACACCTCCCATCTCCCTGTCTTCTATTTTCTTTATCCTAACAGTAAAACAGTTGAGTTGATGCAAAGAGCAGTCACAAAGTAGAAGAGGGCAGCCAAAAGCCATCAGTAAATAACATCAAGGCTTTATAAGGAGGAAGATAAGCATGGAGCAAGGTTCTTCAAATACTCTACTGCTATTGGTTTGAAACCTTCCTCTGGGTTGGTATGATTTATATCCAGAAAGCAATAGTGGATTCAGAAACTCAGCTTAAAGAAAGAGTGCAGCTTGAAAAGACAAGAACAGGAAGCATTTCCTATCACTTCTTCATCAAGGTGTATTGCAACCATCCGGAGAGCAGGAGAGCTGCTGTGCAATTCACCAACGCAATCAGAAAGTTTTCCCACCCAAAAGAACAGGCAGACTAATTCTTCCTTGTTCCACTTCTGCCCTTGTCTGACTCAGCCTAATGAAACAGCAAATTTGTCCAACATTGCTGACATTAATACCATACAAGTATTAAAGGTCAATTTGAGAATATTCATGAACACTGCAGCACCCAGTAAAGACCCAATACAAGTTCCTGGAGAAAGAATCTTAGCAAGTTGGTTTCAGGAATTTATTGATTCCACTAAAATCTCACAAACTCTCAACACACACAGAACATGGTAAAAAGCCTTGCACAGAAGACATCTTCAAAGTTGAGGTAGAATTGGACCCAGCCTTGAGGGGAAAAGTACACCACACTGCAAAACAGCACTGTTGTTTTAAGGAAGGCACTCCAGCATAGCTTAATTTCCAGTTGTGTTCCAGGATTCTCATACATGAAATCCAGCCATGAATAAAAAATGGCATCTGCTACTCTGTTCTCTGCAGATACAAGTGAGTGTTCCTACACTCAAGGCATCCAATCTTAAAAAACAAAACCAAAAAGCAACCTACTCCTGACATAATGCATCCATCTTAAACGACTAAATATATTAAGATGGCAGTTTCAGCAAAAGCAACACCTTGCTGTGCAAAGGTCAGCTGACATTTAAAAGCACAATATAAACTATTTTAAATAATCTCTTAGAATCAGGTACTTTCTCTCAGGTGGGATGTTTTGTGGTCTTAGTATTTTACACTTACTAGTAACCAGAGCACATTTGCTGCCAGAGCAGCAGGCCACCCCTGCTCTCCTCCAGGCCCGCTTTTCACATACTGACCTGCCAGAAGGATAGCATGACTCCTTCCTACTAGCAGCCGCATCCCCTGGTTTGTTTTTTTTTTTTGTTTGTTTGTTTTGTTTTAGTTTGCTTTGAGATGTTTCTTACTCAATCAAGGCAAATAAATCAAACTGGACAGAACAGCAGTTCAGTGAAGGTTTCATGATGACCTTACTCCTCTTCATTAGCAGCAAGTGACGTGTTTGCTAATTTTGTTGCTCATGCATTAGCCAAAAATGCATTTGGCTGGCATTATGTTTACAATAATGCTATTTGTGTATCAAAGCATTTATTTTGAGTGGCCACAGACACTAAGATGAGTTCTTCCCATTGCTCTTCCTTCTACTATAAAGATTTATACATGTTGAGTTCTGAGTAAAGGAGGATTTTTACAAATATTCACAGGGCTTGCAAATGACTTCTCAGGCAAACTGGATATACAGGACTTGTAAACTGGATATTCAGATTCAGCAAGATGAGTTATGAGGTTTATTGTCCAGGAATAAAGTCCCAAAGCACAGAAAAGATTTGTGTCAAAGACTGGAACAGCTTTTTGCATTGCCAAAGTCAGCTGTTCCCCAGAAAGTCGCATGGTGCTGCAAATTTGCAGCGCTTTCGGACTGTTTATTGCACTTCTCCATACACAACTCTACAAATTGAATTTTGCATCTATCCCTGTTAACGGTGCCTCCACCATTTTTACTGAGTGCTGACAACTTCAGGCATCAAAATTTTTCTTATATTTCATTAAGACCTTGACATTTAAAGAGTGATACTCCTCTCCCCTTTTCTTGTAACTTTTTTTTTTCAGTTGTAAATCACTAGAAGTTTCAAGTTTTAAAATGTCTTCTCCAAGGCAAGAAAAATTCAAGTAAAGGCAGTAAAATTAAGTCGCCCATTCATATTCAAGGTCAAATACCAATATAATTTTCCAAATAAGGTTCAAGCATACTCTTGATATGGCCTTTAGAAATTCAGAAGAGTTTTGTTCCCCTTAATTTTTCTTTGGGGAATACTCTAATAGAACTATAAAACCTCCAGGATATCTGTTTGGAATGCATTACCACTGAACAGTTTTCTCCTTTGAGGATTTATACCACAGTGGGACCCCAACTGACATCAAGCAGTAATGCACAGTCAAAAAGAGAAAAAAAAATATCCAAGAAATACAGCTCCATTGTGAGACAAATGAAGGCTACTTCTCTCTCGGTCTCACAGTCCAACGCAGAACATCTCACATGACTGAAGAAAGATCTAGTTTTATCTTGAGATTCCTAATATTTTTCAGTACAGATGTGTCTGTACTGTGTACACACACACAGAATGGAAGTGTGCTGGGCAAGTCAACTTGGCATATTTATTGTTCAAAGACTAGGAAGACGTAGAACTCTGACACACAATATTATTTTCTTTAAAAATTGTTGGTATTTTTGAATCTTAGTTATTAATTGTAATGCTATCTTTCTTTTTAAAAAAATTCTCATTCAAAAATATAAAAAAGGTAGTCAGCTTTTAACATTTTTAAATCAATATGCTCAACCTTGTAATACAATATACTCAAACTCTGCTGCACTAGGAATCTCATTAGGCATTTTCTAGAAGTCTCCATGCAGCACTTAGTTTTATTAACTCTATCAAATACATATGTATAACTACAAGTCCAAAACTGGGAATTGCTAAACACCACTGACTGCCACTTAATGATTTTTAAGACTACAAAAATACCCCTTTGTACTAAACGCTTTATATGACTGCTAGTCACTGCAGCTTTCTGCAGTTGCAAGATAGAACTCTCAACTACACCAGTGCTAGAGGCAAAAAAAGAAAAAGAGAAAGAAAAAAACCCAGCTGGATAAAATATCTTAAGGTCAGGCTTTTTACATGTAAAGCAGCCACAGCAAAATTATTCACATTCTTAGCACATAACTGACCAGGACAAGATTCCACAAAGAGGCAAACAATTCCCCCAAGAGAGCAGCTGCATCTTCCTCAGCTAGGGAGCTACAAGGGGGAAGGAGAAATGCTCACCAGGGTCCCCAAAACTGGCCGAGAGTGGGAAGAAAACGAAAGACTGCTTCTGCTCCATGGTAATGCTCCACACTACCACTCTTTCATGTGCTCAGTGAGAAGTGTATAAATTTTTTTTTTTTTTAAATAACGCCAGTTGGTAATACACACTTTGATTGATGTCCTAGGGGAACCTTGTAAGCAGACACCCAAGTTCAGTTCTGCATAGAAGACTAAGGGGAGAAATATTAGATAATATTGAACAGAACAACTGAAAGGAATAAAGTCATCCAGCTTTGCTTTTATTGCATAATTATTTTCTAAGGTATCTTTTGAAAGTATAAAACCATTTCTTCCTTGGTTTTCACAATAGCTCTCTTAAATTGTCCCTTTTTTTAATCTGGTATTTCCTTAGCAGTATCGTTTAACTCAGTGTTATTTCTGTTGGCTACTGGCCAAGTGGCACACTTTAATAGTCAAGACACACAGTACTGAAGAAGCATCTTTCTTGCTCCACTCCATTTACGTCCAAAGGCTGTGATATATGTTTTAGGTTGTTGTAAGAAAATAAATCCTCTTGCAAGATCCTCCTCGGTGCCATGCCTTTAACATTAGTATTTCCTCACAAACCTGCCACTAACCATCAATGAAATCAGCTGCAGCAACATGAAAAATTACCATATCACTACTTTCAGCACTCATAACTTAGTATTCACATATTATCTTCCAGCTGCACGTGTGTCGGCAGAAAACAACTTCCACCTTGTTCCTGGCTGTCTGTCACTGCTCCCTGTGCCAGAGGTAAAATCTGCTTCCCCCTTGCCTGACCACACTGCACTCCACTTGCAGCCGGAGACAGCTGGGTTAGCACAGACCTGTGATTTAGCTGTTGAAGCCAACTCTGCTCATTTTGACCCAAGTGAGCTCGGGTTAACACCAGCAGCAGCTCAGCAGGGGCAGTAAGACCTGGGTGAGGGGAGGAGTAGGAAGAGACAGCACTGAGCAGATGGCTGTCTCTGGAGCCCAGCTGGAAGGAGCAGAGCACGTGAGTGCAGGCTGAGCTTTCTTGCGGCATTTCCTCTGATGGTGGTTGACAGCCAAGGCAGCTGCCACCACTCTCAACTTCTCTGCTCCATTCTGTGCCCCATGCCGTACCTCCCAATTGTGCTCGTGTCCCTCTCACCATCCCCAAAAAGTTATTTTTGACCTGGATCAGCCACTGCTCAGCTCTGCAAACACTGTGCTGGCACAGCTTGCGGGAATGAACCAGGGAGGAACAAGCTGGAAGACAGGCGGCTCTGGCAGCACCATCGAAAGCTGCTCTCCTGGAGCGCCAGCCCAGGAGTCTCCTCTCCTTCCTTCACACCAACCTACAAACTTCCCAGGTGAACAGAATATGCTCGTGATATGTCAGACTATAAGGGGTTTTTTTGTTGTTTGTTTGTTTTTTTGCCTCTATGCTGCCTTAAGAAAGTTCTTAATCACAGTATTTTATGTGTTGGTGTCATATTAGGTTTAACAAGCTAATCCCTCTCTTGCTTGTGCAGTTATCACCTAATATTTCAAGGCAACAACAGGACGTTTTTCAGAAATACATTTGATCATCTTAAAAAGATATAGCCAAGGGGAAACAGTCTTACATGACAGGATATAAATCAACATGTTAGACAAGTAATTTTAAACCACAGGAGGAAGAAAAAAAAAAAATCTCACTGTACCAAGCCAATAAAAACCCTGTAACACTGACTCTAGAAGATATTGGACCTGTTCCATAACAACTATATTTCTTAGGAAAATACAGTATTTTGAACTCTAAAGAAGTCTGAACTTGATTAGACTGAAACAAGGGAGAGGGAGGAAAGCAGAGAGCAAAGGACATGATTCCCTTCATCCCTCCTCCACAGCTGAAATCTGAAGAGGAAGCTTGAGAAGGCTCAGGCAGATAAAGAAACAGTTCCCTTGACCAAGTCACTCAGTGTTGATACATTTGCTTAATAGTTCCCAGTAATCCTGGCAGTGGATCAATGTTCCCCAGCTCCCTCCTTCAAGCCTTTACTCAAACTTCTAGGAGACTGTTTTCCAATGCTCTCAATCCATGTCACTTGATAGAACAAATGACAACTGTTTTTCAGGCTTCATTATTATTACTCTTACAGCACATTCTTAGTTCCACGAAGAATACTCAGAGACAACGATGTTTCTTCTTATATCTTTAAGAGTGCAAAATATTAAGAAACCAAAAAGAGGCAAGTAACCATTTTTCTTCCTTGAGACAAGGTATTCTTAAAAGTGAGGTCTACAGCAAAATCATGCTGGGCAAAATTCTCAAATATTTCAGATGCAGAATGAAACCTGTCCAGTCCTTTGATGGGATAACATTAGCAGTAGCAAGCACAATGCTACATGGCAGGGAAGGGAGGCTTCATAATACAGCATCCCAGAAGCTAAGACACAACAATGTGCAGTAGTGCACTGGTGAACGTCTCAGTTTCTGGATGAAGTGAAAAAACATAGTTTCTATGCACCTGTTTAACAAGGCTGCCAAAGGTAAGGACATATGTCTGGTTAGGCAATCAAGTTCCAAGTTTCTAAACTTCCCCTACGAGAACTGGGTGGAGACAGTACTCCTACTGGTTTCTAACCTGTGTGCAAGTTGCCAAGTGCTGTTAAACAGATGTCATTGCATCACACCGCACTGCAGGTTCATTAGAAGATCTGCGTTCATACTCTTTGAGAATACCAAGCCCAAAACAAAGCTAAGCTTCCGTGGTAATGATACATGGAGATGGTCTCTGTATTCTGATGATCAAGCTCACACTACACCAGTAAACTCTGAGAGGCCATCCTGGAGTAATTTCTATAGCTCCAGAGAAATATTCTTGCCTCAATTCCAGTGCATGTGCATCTTACCTGGGCTCCCATCTGCGTGCACACTACATTGGATAATGTTGTGAGATGCAGAGTTACAGATTAAATTATTCCTGAACAGCAGTATTCAAGAAAACACTCTGCTTCCAAGGTCAACATTCACTTCCTGTAACAGGAATTGCAACTGTCTATTCCTTTTCTCCAACGCATCCATCAGCTCTTAAAATTGACGACATCATGATTAATTATTTTTAATCAAGCTTTTCAGTATCTGCCACCACCTTCAGAGACTAATCACAAACGCCAATGATAAGCAAGCCCAAAAGTACATGTTTATATATAATTACAGACATATACATAGAAGTATGTGTGAAAACTTGAATTTAGGTAGCTTATGTTCCAGAAAATGCAATATCTGAGATCTTAGAACTATCTGAAGCACTGCCATGCAAATAAAACAGTAATATAGTCATAGTAGTTACATATGCAGTCCATTACTTCAATGACTATTATAATTCTATCACAATTTTAATAGTCCATTTTCAACTTTCAGCTCAGCCCTGCAAAGGGGTAGAGCTGAAAATCTAGAGTAGAAGTATCCTAACCTGTAATAATCTGACAGCCTACATCTTAAATAGGATCTATATCCTAAATGCCAAATGAGCCTTCAAGGAGTATTACAATGCTCCCATATAAGCAATCTATCTGCCAAGCAACTTCTGTGTTCTTTCTAACCTAAAGCGTATGGGCTGGGACATCCCACCAGCTGACTACTCATTACTCCTGCTCTGAACATTTACCTACATTTTCAATACAACCTCAAGCTCTCCTCTTGAAGAGCATTAAGTAAGCAGACAGTAGGAATGACAGAGATATCTATGCAAACAATAAAAATACTAAATATTATAATCCCTTTATCTTTGTGTTGCAGCCTTCCTACATCCCTACCCTAGAACCATCAATTCAGGCTGGAATGTCTTCTGGGTAGAGACCTCACTTTTAACACTGATGTTGCACCACACAGCTTTACTGCATGCCAATGTAGCAGTACTTTTGTATTTTACTATTGCAGTAAGAGAGCAATGCAAATGTGAAACCCAAGGTGAACCGTAAAACTCTTGCTAGCCATTTACACTGGTAGCACAACCCACACTACCCCAAGCTCTTCCCAATTTCTAACATGCAGGTCACAGACCAAAGATCCTGTTCTGCCAGGAAAGGTGTTTTCTTATACCAATGTGTTTTCTTATAACGTCATTACAAATGCTTGGAAAACTCTGTGGACACCAACATTGTAATTTAGAGAAGAAAGAAGGAAAATACCAGGTATGTTTCAAATTACAGGGTATTTTAACTGTTTATTAACTATCACATATAGCTGGCTATAACCGTCCATGTCATCTGAAATCCAAGTTACCGATATTAAACAGATTTGAACAGATTTCCATTTAAGGCCAAAATCTGTGCCAAAACCTAGGTCTAAGCAAATGGACTTAGCACATGTGTGTATTGATGGAACAGGAAGACTTTTAGTGCTCAAAATAGGCAGCAAAACTCTGGCCTGATGAAATCAATAGGAATTTTACTGCTGATGTCAATGAGGTCAGAATTTCAGCCCAAGAATCTTCATCTTCCAGCATGGTGGGGCTGCGAATATGGTCCCAGTCTAGATATGCAGTTGATCTGCAATCCCCAACACACTACTCTTCCCAGCTTCCCCCTCTCACCACCCTCTGCACAGCAGTGCTCAGAGAACAGAAACAAGTTCTACCAGAAACTCAGATTGTGCAGGCTCTTCACATCTTGTCTTCTGACCCAAGCATCCAAGGGACCCTCTGTTGTTGCAGGTGGGGTCTGAGGAAGAACACTGTTACTCAGTAGCTGATGAAATGAAAAGGCCTCCCCACCCCCCCTCAGCACTTCCTGCAATGCTCCATACACTAAAGTCATATACCACTACAAGCTGGATCGCAGCGCAGTGCATTCCACTGCACTTTGTCACGCTTCCCTGACCGATACTATGCCAAAAGTGACTAGCTGTAACAGTTCTCTGGTGAATAAAAGAGCTTTTGCAACTCTGAAACAGAGCTGAGTTTTTAATTCACATTAAATCTGCTTTCCTGTTCTGAAGGAGCGTTTTTAACACTGCCTGTGCTTTTTTCTTACTTTCTGCAGTGACTTTTGTGAAGATAAAGGGAAAATTCAAGCTGATTAGTTTTTTAAAAGCCTTCAAGAGATCTCTAAAATATGCCTGAATGAAATAAAAATATAACCCAGCAAAATACAAAGATGAAAAAGATTCCCATCATGTTCATACAAATCCAGAAATACACGGCAATGAGCCAGAAGATTCACAAGACAGCTACCATAGAGAACAAAATCCAAAGTACAGCTGGACTATCTAAACAAGCACAGAGCAACATTATCCAAGATTTGCACATTTACTGTTTATTTACTCAGTACCCAACTGAGCACAATCTTGTGGAATAACAGAGACTGCTCCTGCAAACACCCCTTCTACTAAGATACTCTAAGCACTTGTAATTATAGACTATGCCCTAAGAAACTTTCCTTTGTAATATTTTATTCAAAACCCATGCCTACAATTACCAGAAGAACCTGATTATGAGAAAACTGCAAAACTAACAGAAGTACTTAACAGAGTAAAATGCTTGCTATGTCAATGCTTGGCTCCCCTCTGTAACAGAAGAATACCAGCATGTTGAATGTGCACCCAAAAAAGGGATCCTGCTTCTCTTCAAGCCAGTTAGCTCTGCTCAGCACATCAAAAACTGTTGCCGGTTCCAGCCCATTTTTGGAACAGAGGGTTTCACTATCCAACCCTGTCTCCAGGCTGACCTGGAAATATTCCTGCCCTGATTGCTACTCATGTATGGAAATAATAAAGCTATTTTACATGAAAAGCAAATCTTTTATTTTCCCAAAAGCAAGAACAGCCCTTGCAACAAGCACAGAAGCCAGGCACTTAGAATAGAGGGGGGTGTTACCTGCAAGTACAAAAAGCAATTAAGCCTTGTGAGCAGAGCACGTAGGCAGGATGAGGGGTTAAGCACGACTTTTGACAGCAAGCGCGTGCGTGCACACACGCACACACGCGTGCACACACACAAAACACTGAAAAGAGGGAAATGGGGAGGAGGGAAAGTAAGCAACCTGGAGCTTTTAAATTCAATAGGCTGGGAAGGTGGGGAAGATGCCCCTCCTCTGCAGTGCCTGCCAGCTAGAGCAAGGAGCAGGCACTCACTGTTGGGGGGCACTGCTGGGAACCCCACGCTGTTTTCCCTGGTGTGCAGGGATCAGTTCTGGCTCAGGCTGCTGTTTCTTCCACACTGCAGAGATGAAGAAAAGGACTTTCCTAATGCCGGAGCATGAGCCCTCACTGAACATGCGCTAGCTTTGGTCGTGCAGACAGCTTTGGGGCTGAGACCAAAACAGCACTTCAGTGTGCATGATTAGCATTTTCATCCTGAAAAACTACATCAAATTTTCAAGGCAGGTACTTCATTAGCAATAATGTTCCTCCAGTTAAAACCACCAGTTCGCTATTAATGGCTGAAATCAGCACTACCAGCTCTGTGACCTGACTGCCCTCCTCCCCAGGTAAATGCCAAACATCATCCTCTCTGTTTACACAGCCAGTTCCTGCTTTTTAGCAGTGGCTTCATCCTTGTTATGCTTCCCATTTGCCGTCATGATTGTCAGTGATCACTTTCCTGTCAGAGTTTAAAACTCATCAGTAGTACCTCCTCTATCCATTAACTGCCACGATCTGAGAGTGAAGAAAGAAAAAAAAAAAGGTGGAGGTGGAAAAGGGGAGTAAAAATTAGCTCCAATGAGCCTCTTCCCACACTGGGAAACCGCAAAACTACTATGTGAATGTGGCAAAACAAAACAGATCTGCAGTCTAGTGGCAGAGCTTTCCCCAAATTCACAGGCTCAAAAGTTTGTGTGCAAGGAGGGTTGATGGTGCCCTGCTAGTTTGACTTGAGATTTTGTCTAGTGCTGGGAAATGGTCCTATTTCAAGGTAACGAGAGTCAGGAAGAAAAGGAAGTTTTATGCATAGCTGAAAGAAAAATAACTGGCCTCCCCTAGATCCTGTGCTAGTGCTACAGCTGCTGTTGTTTGGCCCGTGTAAGGCTGGGTGATGGTGAGTTCATACTCCAGTAGACAGTGGTGAGCTTAGGAGCACAAAACCTCCTCCACGAGGCAAGAGGAAGGAAAGGGTTCTTTGCAAAAAAACCAAGGAATCTTGTTAAACACGTAACACTGCTGTTTGCCCAAAATAGTGTTCCTGGAGATGCTGAACACAAAGCAGGACGTTCTGACCTTCACAGGAATCTGGGAGAAGGCAGCTCTGTCTCCAACACCAGAGCTCTGCCACAGGCCATGCTGCAGCTCAGACTCGCCTTTGCCTCCTGAGCAGAGGTGTTCCAGGCTCAGGAGAACAGCTTTTCTCTGGCAGTGAATCTGAGCGCCCATTTCTGCAGAAGTGTAGAGCAGGGCCTGCAACAGCAAGTTCTCAACCTCCAGCAGCTTCTAACGCTTACAAACCACAGGGAAGTTCCTGGAAAAGTGGAATTGATTTGTTACAGAAGGTTTTACAGCACCAAAGTAGTACTGAAAAATACTTTTTCTAGGTTACTTTCATGTGGCTAAAAACCCTGAAGGTTCACTTCTCAGTAAACAGAGAGATGGGGGGCGGGGGGGGAGGCACACCAACGCAAATGAAAATTCTTGTGGCTTGCTTTTGAATTTGCTGGCACTTCCCCGTGAGGTCCTGCTTTTGTAGTATGGGGAGCTGGCTCGACACATGCCCTGGAGGAGACTGATGACTTTTGCCCACTTGTAAACTCTTTCTAGGCTCTAGGTCTTGGATTTGCACTGTTGAGCACTGCACCACCATCTCTCCACCATTTGCACGACTGCAACACCACACAAGTGTTTCACAGGTTCCTTATAAGACACCTTCAGGAAAGCACTCAATTAACTTAGTGCTTGCATTAGAGAATGTAATAAAAAGATTTTCATAATGGGAGGGATGCCAGGGTGCAAGGAATGATCATAGGAAGGAGATGGAAGTGTGTTTCCAGCACAGCAACTGCTGGAGCACTTGAAAGAAAAGAGAAATTCCACCCTGCTCCAGCACACAGCCAGCTGGTCACTACCATGTCTGGGCAGCACACATTACATACGCAATCCGTCCATTATCTAAAAGCACAATCAAGAAACTGTGCTGGACAATGAAAAAAACAGGCTACAGCAAGGTGGAATGCATGTCTCAGCACTTGTTTGGAGCCAGGACAACAGCAGCCCTATATGGAGTGGATTTGTCTTGATTCAAAGATCTGTCATATGCCACAACTTTTTATATTTTTAATTGGGACAAGCAGAGATTTTTTTTGTTTTGTCAACCAGGAGACCCTGCACATATAAATAATTCAAAGGTTCCAGTTACATTGATTAAATTAGATTTTATGCACTTTTATCAGGCTGACATCTGTAAGGACGGTGGAACGAACACAGTGACTGTGGCAAAGCTGGAAGAAAAGCACGAATGGGACAAGTGGCTAGTTTAAGCACAGAGTATGGAGTCCTGACACTGAATCGAAGAAAAGATGCAGAAAATAAAACACATGGGATGTGCTGTCAAAGTCACATTACAGTTACATCTATATTTCTTCAGGATGCCACATCAAATCTAAAAAAATAAGGTTGAAGTCTATAGAAGAGTTCCTTCTTAATAGTTCGCAATTATAAAAAAATTATTAATTTAGGTATTCAGAAGTACATGGAGAAAAGCATGTAGGAGGTGTTGAATATTAGTCATTCAAACCAACGGAGCAGAAAAAACAACGCAATAGGATAACAGGTAGAGGAAGGTACAGACTTGAATAGCCTTGAAGATAGTTAAGAGTTGATACAGTGGAAGAACAAAATGAACAGGGAAAGAAGGAAGCTGCAGAGCAACAACAATGATCTCTGAGTCTGTGCTGACATTTTCTTCTGTTTTGAAATACCCCACATCCAACAGATTCATAAATGGTGGATAAAATCCAAACCTAACCATATAAAGACAGAGGAGGGATTTTGCACTGCTAGCTGTCCTACTGAAGTCAATCTTTTTGAAGGGCGAGAGCTTAACTATATTAGTACCTAGTATCAGCAGTGTTCTCCCTAGAATTTCATGCATGTGAGGAGTAATATACTGCATTTTGCATGCTTCAGCTGAAATGTGTGATTTACAAATCATGCATTAGAGTAATGATGGATATAGAAAACAGTTGCAAAATGCTTGGTCATTCAAGCAATCTACATTTAAATCTCAACATTTTCCCATTTATATTGCATTTATATTTCTCTATGTAGAAGACAACATGTGTCACAGTTAAGTTTCACATATGCACACATACATTGATAACCGTTAAAGACAAAGCAGAACAGAACATAGTTATTTTCACCGGCTGTCCCTGCCATAGCTGTTACCTGATTCACAAAGTTACTGATACACAGCATTCTTTGGCTTCAGCCTTCTGAAAATTAACTGACCTAGAACTAATTTTTTTTTTAAGTATTTTCATATCCTCTCCTGTTCTCTTCATCCTTTGCCTCCCTGGGAAAATATTTTTAATTGCTTGGATTCAGTTAAAATGAAGAGCACAAGTTTCTCATCAGGAAAAACCTGTCTCTTATGCTGCAGGGAAGCAGAACACAGCTTCAAACATTAGAGTCTTGTTTACTTAGACTGAAAAAAGAAATCTTCAGTGCAGTACAAAATCCTATGGATTAAGTTCTTTGCAAACAGCTGGTACCATGCAAACACTGCAGTTGTCATAATACATATACACACACGTGCATCTCTTGGGGGAAACCTGATTTCTATGTGTAAATTTGTATATGAGAAGTATGTAGGCTTTTATTTAAGCATATTCTGAAGATGGAATATTGGGATCCCTCTCAAGTCTGGACAATATGAGCCTGCTGCTGCTATGGTACGATAACACCAAAGACCACAATGACAGAGAAACTTCAGCCTCTATTTTGGTAATCAGAGGCATTTTAAAAATTAATTTTACTTTTTTTCAAAAAGCTAGGGAATTATGAAAACCTAGAAATAAGGACCAGCATTTCCCACTCTAAGCCTCAGCTCCAAGCAACATAAAAATGCCAATCTAAGCTATACTCACTATTATGTTTGAACATAAGCAGTAAGAGTGAAAAAAGTGGAATGTATTTCACATGGCGTACACATGAATTACCTAAGGATAAGGCCCAAATTAACACAAACACCCAAGCAAATAGACAGGGTGTCTGTCCCTCCTAAACTTCACTAGTGCAAACTGTGTTTGTTCCAGCAGTATCTGAGTAGCTGCATCCACAGTGAGGCAGCTTGCAATCTAGCCAGAATTCTTTCCTAAGTCAAACAAAGGAAAACCTGGGCTTGCCCAGCTGTTCACTAAGAAAGATTAAAAAAAAAAAAAGAGAGACAACGGTGGGGAAATAATGGACATACCCAACAAATGAGAAAAACAGCAGCTGCCATCACCCAGAAAACTTAACTTGAAGGTCTCTTTCATGTCTCCTCGCCTACTTCAGATAGCATTGCATAGATGCATTTGCAAGTCACAGAGCCAGTACCCAACGAACAAAGAATATATGTACTGGAGCCTGATTTATAGTAGGTTGGTGGGATACACAGACAACACATGTGGGACATGCACATTACGTAGGAGTCACCACCACCACAAGCAGTTGCTGAGCAGGATTTGAACACTGTGCCCAACGGAGCACCAACAATCTGCAGTCTGCTCCAGAGGGACATGATCAACCTCACAACCAAAAAGCACCTCTGCTGCTTTTTGCAGCACATAGCCATTCACCTTCAGAGCAGCTGCAGTGTGATCCTCAGTCCCTACCTCCTGGGCATGACTATGCTGGTCACTGTTTCTCCTTCCAACGTGGGTCTGGTAAGAACTCAGCCAGTATCTGGAATATTTCCAGAAAACAGACACACAGTTGTAATACCACCATGCTTTCAGAAAATGCAGTCATAGTAGTTTCATTCTGCCCTTGGGCAAATATGACAATATCTGGCAATGATACTTGATAAAATGGAAGAAAAAGTAGTTCAGTTCCCTTCAGCTTGAATGCCTGGCTACACTTGTACACTTTAAGTGACTATAAACTCATGTACCTGGTGACAGCAGCAGTATTTTTACAGAGTACAGATGAAATTCCCCATTTCTTTTCTTCCTGTTAACTTAGTTTCAGTTCTGCTGATCAGCTAATTTCAAAATGTCAGCAAAATATTTTTTCCTGTGGGTATAGCAAGAAAAAAAAGTGAGGAAAAAGGACGGCCATTGTAAGTTATTCTATACACATTTGGCCATGCTTTAGGAAAAAATATATCACCCCATACAAGTATGGCACATACTTGTATATCACATGAGAAGTAGTAATGGACTTTTATTTGCATTCTACTGATATTTAATTAGCAGCTTTAACTTAAGATTTTATTTAGTTTAGCAACTATCAGAAAAGCATTCCTAGTTTGAATTAAATGAGTTATAACTGCACTTCTCAGATTACCTCTAACGACGGTAGCGTGCAAAAGCCTTGCATCAGTCCTTCTACTGAAATCTCTACAAGTTTAAAAGCATTGTTCAATTTTTTTGAAAAAGAAAAAAAACCCACAAACACAACACAAAAACCACCCCACCCCCCTCAGCACAAACTCCCATTGGTTCCTCTCAGATACAAGCTGAAAAGAAAGGTAGAGATTTAGGCTGAGAACAACAAAAAAATGCGAAAGGAACAGTTACACCCTACTACTATTGTGGTATCAACTTCCTGTTACAATACTGGCAATCTTAACTTTTGGTCACAAGGGCTTTTTTATTCAGAGACTGCAGTTAATGCTTACGCAGAATTTTTAGTGACTGCGATGAAGCCATTTCCTTTTTTATTAAAAGAAAAAAATCCATATCGCAACCTTCCCCTGGCAATTAAATTTTAATAAATAAAATTTAAGTATCCAGTGCAAGTTAATCCTACACCCTGTTAAAGCAATATATAATTTTAGACTTTTATATTAACTCCCAAGCTTCCAGAATTATTATCCGACGTGAGAAACAGAGAAGCACTAGTTTAACATAACTCAAGATCCACACTTATCTGCAGTTGAAGTCTGGCATCTGATTCCTGTTCTGTCATTTCAAACAC
The DNA here is from genome assembly GCF_000699245.1 of Pterocles gutturalis. NCBI lineage: Eukaryota > Metazoa > Chordata > Aves > Pterocliformes > Pteroclidae > Pterocles > Pterocles gutturalis. The sequence continues at coordinate 1,332 of NW_010142891.1, read as the reverse complement.
AATCCTACCACCAAGTTGCAATTTATTCTATAGCTTGCCAAAGAAGAAAGCAGACTAACAAGAATAAAGGGCAGAGTTTAAAACACACTGCAGTCTTCTTCAGTGCCACATTACTGCCTGGCTGCCAAGACACCACATCTTGTAATGTGAAGGAGCACATGCAATCATCTATTGCTGCCAAGGAGTATTTCCACCACAGCAGAAATGCAAAGGAAAAGACATAATTCTTTTTCTCCCTTCTGCAGGACAAGAGCACGTGCTGAGCCACACTCACACAGTACAAAGCTAAGGAACTGTGTCACAACACAGAGGATTTAAGTATATTCACTAAGACAGTGTCCTGAAGAAGTGACAGCACCATAGGAAGACTGGAGACGAGAAATGGGACAGAAGAGAGAGGCATCAGCAGCTATCAGCTCAAGAGCAATCCTTGCCTCTTGCTTTCAGCCCCTCAAAAGCTATGACTGACTTTTTCTGAGGAAGCTAAAACCAGAAACGACTTAAGGGGCTACCATCAGGAGTATTGGTGGGAAAACATATTCCCTTACGTGCTTTGATTGAAGAACACTGGATGAAACTGAAAACTCCTTAGAAATGAGAAAAAAGGTTAAAACCAAAAAGGGAGGTCAGAAAAAAAAAAGTATACAAAAAGGTTATGAAACAAGCTCTGGACACATCTAGCACAAAGAAGACAAGAGTGAACAACTTACCTTCAAATGAGGGAGGCAAATGAACACACGAGAGACTGTTGGCCTGAATTACCAAATGTACTTCAGTTGCTAAAATAAAATCCTTCTGCATTCAGCAGTGAGTGCCCTCATTTGAAGGCCTCTTTTTAGTCCTTGTAGCCCAAGAATACTTATTTCCCCCTGACCTGCAACATAGCTTGTAATGACCCTTGCAATCTTTAACATATGTCCTACAGAACAACAGCTCTTTCTTCGGTCATTTTTCATTAACAAAACAATCTGGACCCAAAACACCCAGAAGATGACTGTTTATCCTGGAGGTTTTGGTAAATAGCTGGGCAAGTAGAACTCTTAACACAGGTAAAGCTTACCTAAGCAGAAGACAAAATTTTGTTACAGGACAGGCTGACGTTATGAAATTAATTCCCGCATTTGTTCAGAGCTATTACAAAATTTGCTGCCCTTGAAGGCAAGCTGTCTTCTTAAAGTTGTCCTCTTAACAAATACATCCAACAGATATTTTGCTACAAGCAAAATACCATGCATTGTCTGTTACCAAAACAGAACTTTACACTTTATCTGCTTCCTCATTGCTCCAATGATAGGATGAAAAGAGAGAGCAGCCTTGCAGAGAAGGACTTGG
>NW_010142890.1:0-11445 GCF_000699245.1 Pterocles gutturalis | reverse complement strand
AGAGGGGGAGAATCACCTCCTTTGACCCGGATACTAAAACCTTGGAGCCAGGAGTGGGGGTGAACCCTTAGCAGTCACTTACAGGAGCCACCGCTGCAGCCCCTCCCTTGCTTACCAGCAGAGCTGGAGTCCAGGGAAACCTTCAGCAGCTCCTTAGAGCCCCTCTCTGCTACCAGACAAACCCACCACACAAAATCACAACAGCTGATCACTTCTACATTGGGTAGAAAGTGTCTGTCCAACTGCAAATGCTCAGCTAGCAGCAGGACATCCAGATTGTCCTTGAAATGTCACATTAGATGATTTGTACTAGAAGTCATTCACTTCTTTGAGGTTCTGGCTGCTGATATACTGCTACCAGCTGAGTATATGGCATTACAAAAGAGAACAGCATTTTGCACCTCAAACCTCTCAACTTCAAAGGATTTAAACTTTATAAACAGAGACATAGCCTCAGTTGAGCAGCAAAGAAAGCAATTTATGTAAGCAGAAAGTCTGGAACAAATAATTAAAACATGAGACTAAACAAAAACATTTGTGAGTTTGTTGAAACAACTTTGAAATATAAACTCATTTTTTCTGTGTATATTTATTTGCACTTTACCTAAGGGTACCCTCTGAGCATGTTATTTCTTGCTTGTGTTGCATTTGGAAGTACATCAGCGGTCACCACTGCGGCACTCACTCTGCAGGCCCTTCTCACTGCACACCCATGCCTCACCCCAGAGGCAGCCTAGATATGCCCCACGCTGTGACAAACCTCTCTTCTGGTGTGCAAACTTTTATTCTGAACATCCAGATGAAAACCTGCAGTAGCACACATGCCATCCCTCAGCTCATCTCAAACCCACAGCTCCATAGCTCCTTTTTCTCCTGTAAGTTGTTGCAGGATTTCTAATCAGTAGTTCCCACTACCCCAAAAAATACTCTTCATTTTAGCATCTTCCATCACAGCCCAGTGAGCCACAGATCATGGCAACGTGCCACAGCAGTTGCAGTTGGGAAAGACATTACTCACGTCTTCTCATCCTGCAGAGGCTGAAGCAGCCCCTCAGGGGACTGCAGGGTTTGCACCCAGACAGATAGGCAACTGCAGTTTTTGTCTGTCGGGAGTAACTGACAGCAGCTCATCGCCTTTCAGCGTAACTGAAAGGAAACCGCAGGACAGTTTGTTGCAAACACTACTGCAATGCTACCTGCTCCTCACCTGAATTTAGCGGTGTTTCGTGGTCTCTGGCTCCCTTAGTGTGGTTATCACGGAAAAGGCACCACCGAAGCTGCCGGCGCTGGTGTCACGGCAGGGCCCGACTGCGCCATGGGCGATCGCATGGTGCCACCTCGTGGGGAATGGGACAGTGGTGAGTCCCCACCACCGCCTGAAGCCTGGCTTTGGGAGCATGAGGCCTCCCCAAGGATCCGGGGTACAGGAAGATAAGGGAGCAGGTCATGAACATCTGCCACAGGCACCTGCAAGCAGCGACATGTGAGCTGCTGGGACTGCAGTGACAGTGTGACATCCACGCCCTGCTTGGGATCAGTGATTGAATGGGACAAGTGAGGGGGGAAATAATACACAGATCATTTGGCAGGGAGATACAATTCATCCAGCAAAGCAAAGACTTGACCCAGTCCTCCACTAGACCGGCAGCAGGGCCCCCCCAGCGCCTCGGCACACCCCAGCTGAGTTGGCAGCTCGGCCCAGAGCTGCCAGGCCAGCAGCAGCGCTGAAGAACAAACCAGTGGGCAGGGGAGGGAGAAATCATACTTCAACTTGTATGGCAGCAATTTTTCACATTTTTAATATATACATGTCTAATATTAGTTACTCTGGGATGGCTCAGCTGCTTTAAAATGAACCATCTTCTGAATTGCTTTCAGATCAATGATTTTCACCAGCCGAAGACAAGGAAAGCATACCCATTTAACATCTAAATGTATTTAGAAAATAATTTGGGGCAGTTTCCTATCTCACAGTTGAAGTAGATTAGCTTTAGAAGTCAAGTCCCTTTCCATACACCGCAAAGCTGTGAGGCAGAGTTTATTGCTGTCACATGTATCATTTTGCTATGAAGGGGTACAAAATCCCAGAGCAAGGAAGACGCAAATGGGTGGTGGCACTCTCCAGCTCTTCCTGTTCTAGCCCATGATTTTGAAGCTGACAAAGACACCAAGGCTGCAGAAGGAAAATCCTCCTGTTAGCTGTTAGTGCTACAACAGGGCTTATCAGAGAGAGACAGACACCAAGGATCCTGCAGAAAATTAGATCTCGGAAGAGAATTATTAGCCAAGGCCAATTTCTGAGCAGTTACCCACAAACTGCCTTTGGGTGGTATACGGAAGCAGACAAAATACCCAGGAGCAACAGCCATGGGGCCACAGAGGGCTCAGGCCAGCCATCCACATGCCAAAGTCCTGCCAACCTTGCTGTGGTGTCCTGTGGTGCCACAACGGTCTAGGACAATCACCTATTAAAATTAGCTCTGGTATAATTAGTAGGAGCTGTAGTTGTGTATTTTCAGTATAGGAACACACTTGCAGTGCGGCAGGGCACAAGACTCGCAGTGCGCTAGAGCTCTGTGCCTCTTTAAACAAAGGGGAGGTGAGGGGGAAGAAAAAGCAGGAAGAACGCAATCCCAGAAAAATCTGTTTTTGTGGAAGATACTTTACAGAAGAAAACTTGAAGACATTGACCTCTTTAGGACTCATGTTACACCGCTCCAAGTATCCTGGCAGCAAAGACTTTCTTCTAGCAGAGAAAAGTATGCAGAGGACTGGTACCTGGAAACCAAAGCCAGCCCCATCAAGACACTGCAACCAGTGTTACTAACCACAGCAATTCTGCATGGCATAATATTAATCTTCCAGTCAAGACTGCAAGCCTTGATGGAAAGCAAATGTGCCTGTAAAAGCCACAGCCATGTGTAATACACCACTATAACATGCATAGTACTATTACTATTTCAGGCTTAACACACAGTACTCAGAGAATGGGCTGGTTTGTGGCAAAGCATCTTCCATTGGACCTTCCAGTCGACAAATTCCACTGACACATAGGAAGATGCTAAATTCTTAATGTAATTTCTGATCACACAGCAAGGAAGGAACTTTTCCTCAATTGTCCAGAAAAAAAAGCTGGAACTCCCAACTTTTCAAAAAGAAATTCAGAAATCAAACAAACAAACCAACCAATCCCAGTAAATTTACATTTTCATGTTCTCTGCAAATGGATAGAATAAATCAGACAATAGAACAGTCTCGAAACCTGAACCACTCTCCATTTCCCTGATATTTTAGATTCAGTACTGAGAGGCAAAGCATGGCACCACTACCCTGTTTCTTGCTGGCTGTATCTCTGAACAACAGCACAGCTTCTGAACACCACTGGATCAGACCCATTGCAAAGTGGACAGAATAAAACATCCCAAGTAAATGCAACAGGTTTCAGCTCCTCACACGCCTGCTTTCAAGTAAGTGTGCCAAGTTATATTTAAGAAAGGAACAGACTTTCTTGGTGGCAGAACTGTATTTAATTATTTTACATATACAAATTAAGAGAACACATACAAAATCACTGAAATAAGCCAAATCAGAACAAATTAATGTTTCAAAAATACTACAAAGAAAGATGAAACGGCTATAGTGGAAACAATAAAAAGCTTTTCAATTCCATTTTCTGCAAAATTACACTCTGAATACTACCTCATACACACAAAATGCAGCCCTCAGTGGAAAAAGCCCACTGCAGAATAGTTTTAAACCCACATATTATCCAAATGCAATTAAAGTAAATTCACATTTGAAGTGAGCCATCACATTTTATTTTTCTCTCCAGTAATAAATTATTGCTTAAAAACAATCACGTACTTTTTCCCACAAGCATTAATACTTTACAGCCTTAGTGATTCTAAACATGATGTCGTGAGGTTCCAAAATTTGTTACTGCTCAGGCACTCCACATAAAACATACCAGTTTATGCACACAAAATATGTTTATCTGATCAGCTGAGTTCTTTCCTTCTCTTGCATCAATGCCAAGAAGAAGATTTTGCTGCACCAATTAGGCCTTATGATTCCATGGTGACTAATTTTGACTTCTGCTGATGATGCATGAGAAGAAATCATAATCCAAGTAATACCCAAGATGGCCTGACTTTGCAGGACCAACAGGATGAAAAAGCAGTGACACTTATTTCTCACTCAAGCAAGCTCACTACACTCCTGATTATATTCTCAAAGTGCAAAAATAGGCTATTTATTGAGAACCGTGCTGTATTCCTCACAGAACTCAACCTCAGAGCAGAACCACACTTCAAGTTCACAGTTGCATAATAAAAAAGTCCCATGATTTTTTGACTAATTTGTGGTCTTATTGCCCAGGCAGAGCTCTGGTAGTGGGCTAACTCAACCTAAAGCAATTTACTTAACCCAAAAGTCAAATTGCTCCATTGAAGCAGGTATGGTAGAGTTCAGTTTTAAACACTGGTCTGAGACTACAAAGAAAAGGATTAAAGCAGAATTAGTTTTTAAAAACCCACAACCACACATAATTCTACTGGACAGACTTAAATTAAAACGGAAAAAAAATGTCTGAAAGTCTTATTGCAGACAGCCTGGAGAGCACTAGTTAGTATCATTTTTCAAAATGATGAGACAAACAACAGAATAGGTGTTTCTTAGCACCAAAGGAAATATGGTATTTCTCAGTTTATATCTAACCCCCAACTACAGAACACTTAGCTGTCAACTCCACCACCAATTCTAACACCTGAAACATCCAAATACAGTACCAAGGCTGCAGTCAGATGTGCTCTGGGTGACCACACTACTTCTTCCAAAATGCAATGGGACTCTACCAAATCAGTATGACAGTGTGACTACCAAGGTAGCTCAGTTAAAACATGTTTCAGTTCTTGTTTTGTGCTCTTAATCAATATTTTTCACTCTAAGTATAAAAAGCTGGACCAAGTTAAGTAAAAAATACAGCTCCACAGGTGCTACTCATAGGATCAGAAATGTTTGGGGTTTTTTTGTCATTCATTTTTCACAGCATCAAAGTTGTCCTGAATGGCAGGGCAAAAGGCTAGGACAGCTGGCCACAGTCAGTAATGACAATCTTTTTGGAGGGCCTTCCACTCTTGGAACCAAAGCTCTCAATTTTTTTCACAACATCCATTCCTTCCTTTACATGCCCAAAAACAACGTGTTTTCCATCTAGCCTGTAAAACAAATAGACAAAGGCAGTTTTACTTAAAACAACATAAAGACTGAACCAAGCTGAGCTCAGTGAAGGGATGTTAGCCAATCTTCATAGCTCTCACCTACTGATCAACTCTAGGCAAAGACACAACTGCTCTACAAGTGACATGAAATACTTTTAGCTCTGGACCTTAGAAGCATTTTGAGGGACAGCGGCCTTACTACCCTCACAGCCCTTCCTCCCTCAAGTAGCAAAAAACAATTTATTTTCCACTGTGAGTCCAGTATTTTGGAAATTAAAAAAAAAAAGCAAACCCCAACTGAATGAAACAAACAAAAGAACATCAACCCACAATAATACTAAGAAAATCCCGAACCCTCCAGATCCAGGCATTAATTCATGAGGTTAACATGCAGGGCTGAGAACCTACCAGTCAGTTTTTGCAGTGCAAATGAAGAACTGAGATCCATTTGTGTTGGGTCCCGCATTGGCCATTGAAAGAACACCTAGAACAGCAGCAGCAGCGCATTAGATTGGTCTAACAAACATGCAGTGGAGAATACAATTTTGTCCTGCACATTTAGATTAAAGATGGACAGACAGAAGATATGATGGTCTCACATTGTCTCCAAATTATTTCTAATCCCAACTTCTTGTCTTTGACTATTCCATCGAGCCCAGCCTCCTTTCCTTCCACATCAGGAAAGTCAGTAATGTAATTAGTTGTAGATGTACATATCCTGAATGTGATTAACATCAGGTAACTGATTAACATCAGGTAACCTCTACTGTGGTTCAACAGCAGCAGTAGTTTCATGTGATGAAGTAAGAATCCAAAAAAGAGAGACTATAGAATTCAGTCAGTTGTTCTTATGCATAGCTTTTCCCTTACTTTTTCTGTATTTGAGTTTACAAGGGCGTGCCTATATTACCTAGTAAATAAGAAATCCCAGATCGCTTTGTTTCACTTCTACAGTTATCACCTAAGTAAAAACTGGAAACTATTATTATGAAAGAGGAAAATAAAAGCTGTATTTTCACCTTTGCAGAATTTGTAAGTAAAAAAACCAAAACCACACCACTTTATTTTGCACAGTCCCTTTTATAGTAAGAGCATAAGAGCAAGAGTAGCAATGTCACCTGTTCCAGGCTGACTTATATTTGTACAGCAGTCTACACAAATAAGCACATACTAGGGACAATACCTTGTTAAACTTCCCCGATATTTCTGCACCTACCAAGTGCCCCACAAATCTATAAAACTCTTATTTTTTTCAAAATACATCTTCATAAACAATGCCTCATTATAGGTTAATGAAGTCATCAGAAGGTAGAAAGAATAAGTTTATTTACCAGGTCCTGTGTGCTTAAGTATGAAATTTTCATCCGGAAATCTACTGCCATAAATGGATTTTCCACCGGTTCCATTATGATTTGTAAAGTCACCACCCTGAAACAGAAATGGCTATTAACTCTACTAGCACACAAGCATTATTTTACATCAGAAGTGATGCTATTGAAAATATGCTCACTTGCTCTAATTTAAAAGTAATAAAGTCAGTAAATTTTCTTCAGGTTAAGAATGATTATGGTCACATGAAGATTAAAAACCATGTAACTAAATGAAGATACAACAAAGCCAAAAGTAAATTTCTGCTCCAGATATTGCTGGTATTCTCCAACTGACGTCCATAACTCCAACAACCACCTTTCAGTGTTACTGGCTTTGCTCCCAAATGTGATGCAACAAAGGCAGTAATTTTAAGAAACACCTCAAAGGCCTCAAAACAATATCACCCAAATTCATTACCACAGGCAAGACCTGAAAGTGTTTTTCCCCCCTTTCTTCCTTCCTTCCTTTCTTTTTCTTTCTTTCTTCCAACAGGTATAAACACTGGTCAGGATCTCCATTATTACTATTTGTTACTTCAAGATTTTGTGATGTATTTTAAACTTCCCTCAGCTCCATGCTGCTGGTTGCAACAGAGCTGACCACCTGTCTTAGACACAAAAAACTCAACAACCAAATAAACCCCAGCCACAGCGACTCCCAAAGGTGGCTGCTAAACACTGCTTCCAGCAATGTGCCATCTCTTCTCCCAGAAGCGACACCACCCACGACGGCAAAGAACTCACACCTAACAAGTATTTCAAGTGATGTTCATCCTCCCATTCTCACCGTGAATGATCTATTACAGGTGGTGTTACAGCTACTCCTACGCAGTCCCAGAAGCATGTATGCTCTGCATACTGTGTGTCACACTGAGGCATCTGAATTGCCAAGTCCCCGGTGTGATGACCTTCAATTAGAGGATACCAATTGCCTGAGTCATATTAACACTCCATCTCAACAAGTGGAGAGGCCTCTACTGTTTCCTCTCACTTTAAAATATTTGAAACCTATGACACTATTTCCACTTCAGTGACGACTTCCAAGTAATTCCTAAACATCAATTCATCATCTCACCATACCAGAGAGTCAACCACCTAGTATCCTCATTTCGGGTCGATTTGTGGGGACAAACAAGGAGACAGGGAGAACAGACTTACACAGAACTTCACAAAACAGTGGCAGAACTGAGAGTAGGATTTCCCGTTTTCTTATATTGATGTATTTCTGACCCCAGCAAGACTTCCAAAACTTTGCCTCCTTGTCAGTATCACAAAACCCTAGTTTACATTTCAAAGGCAAGAAAAATAGCTCCTTTACAGCAGGCCTGTCCCCTTTCTCTTCTTAGAAACAGGCTCTCTTTTTCTGACAGCTTAAAAAAAAAATTATGAGGGACAACCATCACACTAATCAGTTCAGAAATAAAGCACACTTACTATAACCTTCATCTTAAATTTTTTTACAGAGCTATTCTACAATGCAATGCTGTCGAAACGTAGCTTCTTTTAAGGAGAGCGAGGACCACCAGGAATCCTACAATCCAGTGCACTACAGCAGCTGAAAACCTGCTCATCTGTCAAGCACAGTAGAACAAAAGGCTTCAAAAAGGCTTTTTGTGTTTGTTTTTGTTGTTGCTGCTGTTTAATAAAAAAAATTGCTAACATGCATGGACTTTAATTCAGAATTTTGAAAGATTCATCCTTTAAATCAAAACAAATCCATTTCAGGTGTGTCATCCCAAAAACCTACCCCAACCAAACTTCTGTTTCTCTCCTCCCCTCCATATTAGGGAGATATTCAGAAAAATAAACAACTTTTTTTTTTTTAATACATTCTCTATTGTCAACAGATTACTCTACTAGGAATAATGGACATGTTTTCTTAGCTCACTTTGAACACAAGGTTGATTGTCATTCCACCCACAAATGTTTCTCCCAAACAAGTGCAATTTTGCCAAATATGCCCCACACTAAAGTACACTGCTATACAAAAGCAAAAAGCCTTAAGCCAGTTTTGTTAAGACAGTCCACACATAATTTATTTGTACAAAAGATGTGCTAAGCAAGAGCCATAGCAAAAAAGATCAGAAATGCAAGTCACACTGTCACTTTTATAGTTAGCAAAGGTTAGACCAGAGACACTTGAAGTGTTACTATTCTAAATGGTTCTAAAAATATACAAAGAACATACAGATAAATTTATTAGCAAAAGTGAAAAAAAAATTACCTGGCACATAAATGAAGGAATCACTCTGTGAAAAGTGGATCCTTTATACCCAAATCCTTTTTCACCAGTACAAAGAGCTCTAAAGTTTTCTGTTAAAATAAAGCATAATGTTGCCATACATAATGCACAATATAATCAAATACAACTAGATTAACTATGTCCCAAGTTTATACACTTCAAAAATTTTACAGAATCTTTAAGGTATTATTGCTTTATGGGTTGTTCCATCATTTAAAAAAAATCTCTGTTACAAAACTAAGGAAATAAAGCCTATTTAAGCCTCAGAACAGGGTACAAACACAGCCCTTTTCCATCTCATCTCCCTTTTATTTTGCTGTTATATCTTAACTCCAACCCCCCTGCCTCCCCAAACCCACCATTCTGGAGTCAAAGATTCCATTTTCTGACTTCTATGCCTTTGCTCTCTATAGTAATTGTGGGGGGTTTTTTGTGGGTTTTTTTTGTTTCTTTGTTTTTGGGGTTTTTTTAAGGATATTAATCTACTGGGAACTGAAAGAACAGTACAAGTTTTTCAGAACCACTAAGCAAGCAGATGAGGAAGGAAGCAGATGATGAAACACAAAAACTTTGGAACATGAGTGCACTGATCAGCTAGTGACAAGGAAAACAAAACCCTACACACTCTTTGGAAATTCTAAGAAACGCCATCCCTTTGGTTTAGCCTTTCCCATTTGCTTCGGGTTTGATTTTAATGAAAACTAATGTGATTTTGATCCTATTTATTCACCCCTAATAACCCAACACACAGACTGTACTGTCTTGGCCCAAATTACAAAATGAAACTATCTGAAATAAAATAAATTGTAACTCCTCACTAGCACTGTTCTGACAAAGTCCATACCATATTTGTCTATTTAATAAATGGGGATGGAACATGGAAATAGTTTCCAAAAGGTAACAGAATAGTCTTGTTCCTGGAAAATCACAATCTAAACCTTAAATATTAAAGTGTGAAGTTCTCAAGATGCTCCCTTACCTGCTGTCTTTGGAACCACATCAGCTTTCAGCTGTTAAAGGAAAATAAACATACAAATTAGTAAGTCATCTTTTTCATACACGCATAGAAAAGCTACTATACCAAAGGCCAATACAAGTGAATTCTCTTCCCAAGGTGATGAGCTATCTGAAATCACAAGCCACCTAAAATTCCAAGAACACCTTAAGACCTTCCAACCATTTAGACAGTAACCAAACATACTCCCTCAATGCAAATTTTGGCCAGTTAACGAAGAACAACTTGAGCAGTGTCTAATGATTTCATTGACCAACACAATAATTTAGCAATAACTAAGAATAGTCTTTACAATGGACGCCAGGGATCAAAGCCCACTTTGGATACAACTGGAGAGATCGGTCTCCCTAGCACAGAGCTATCCATTGAAAACCGCAGAAAAGGCGAAGAAAAAAGAAAGTGTAAACTATATATCAAAACCGACCATTGATGCCACATACACATTTATTACCAACAACAATTAATTATTTTGATTGGTATACATCTTTTTACTAATCTTAAAAACATGTGGTATTATAATTGCCTGGAAAAAGTGACGTAAAAACAGCCCTACCAGGTCACACCAAAGTTTTATCTTGTGACACAACCTGACAGTGGCCAGCAGCAGACACCTAGAAACAGCACAGCTGCGCCAAGAAGCTAATGTTCCTTCCCTAGGATGCTTTCCTTGGATGCCTGCAATTTGCAGCTGAATCTAACCACAACTTAGCCAAAGATTCAAGGCAATGCTGCAAAACATTCAGATTTTCTGTAAACTGGGCAAGCTAAAAATCTTTAGCATGGAAATGAAATGCTGCCACAAGAAATACAGTAACATTAATACTATTCTTTATAATACCACCCAGCTATTTACTAAATCTCATTGACAAATAAGGAACTCACATAGAGATATTTTTACCTACAACTCCCACAAAGGCTACCAGCTGACAACGTTAGACTCAGTAATGCCCAATTAATTTATATGCTCACACTTTCAATGAAGAAAAATTAATTGGGCTCTAGCCTGAAGGGAAACCCTTTTGGAGAGAACCTTTATGAACTGCATTTGAAAAAAAAGCCTCTATTGATACAGACCCAATGCAGGTGCCGGAGGCAGAAGGCCACACTGAATACCCTCTGCAGAGAGCAATCCAGCTGAGCAGCGTTCCCTCAGCAGGTGCTGGAGCACAGCCCTCAGCCTTGCCTTCCCACGCACCTCGTGCTTATCCAGAGGCACCTGCCCGGCCCTAGGGATACATGTGCACCGCAAGTACAGTCGCAGCACTTACGGGGCTTTTCGTAAGAGCGGAGTATGCCGCAGTTCTCCTGTTCAGGCCTTCTTTAAATGGCCCAATATTTCAGACACTGAATGTTTAACGACACAGGCAGGCAGGAGCTGGCTGCGGAGTGAGCTGCCTGTCAAACAGAGCTGCGCACACCTTGCGTGGCACATGCAGCAGGAAGCTCGAAGGGGCAGTACCTCACACAACCAGAGAGTAAGAATCAAACAAGAAGCACTCAGGGGAAAAAAAGACAGGAAAAAGGACGATGAAGCCTGAAGAGTGGCTGCAGTCCTCCACGGCGCGCGGCCCCAGCAGCAGCCAGCCCAGGGCAGGGTCC
>NW_010142889.1:0-1601 GCF_000699245.1 Pterocles gutturalis | reverse complement strand
TGGTCAGGCAAGATCTGCCCTTGGTGAAGACATGCTGGCTGTCTCAAATCAACTCTTTGTCTCTTATGTGCCTTAGCATAGCTTCTAGGAGTATCTGTTCCATGATCTTCCCAGGCACAGAGGTGAGGCTCACCGGCCTGTAGTTCCCCGGGTCTTCTTTTCTCCCTTTCTTAAAAATGGGAGTAATATTTCCCTTTTTCCAGTCTCTGGGGACCTCCCCAGACAGCCAGGATTTTTCAAATATGATGGAGAGCGGCTCAGCAACCACATCAGCCATCTCTTTCAGAACCCTAGGATGGATATCCTCCGGTCCCATGGACTTATACACGTTCAGCTTCATGAGGAGGACTCAGACTTGTTCCACCATTACAGTGGGACAGAAACCACTCCCCACACCCTCACCTAGAGGCTCAGGGTCCTTGCAGATACGAGAAGCCTGACCACCGGTGAAGACTGAGGCAAAGCACTCATTAAGTACTTCAGCTTTTTCTATGTCTAAGGAAGCCAGCTCCCCATTACCTTTCATCAGAGGGGGAACACTCTCCTTTGCCTGTCTCCTCCTGCCTAAGTACCTGTAGAATATATGCCTTATATCTGTAGTATATAAGTATATATAAGTACCTGTAAATATCATGCCTTATATCAATCAGAAAAATAATTACAGTAAAACATTAATTAAAAAATACTTGAAAATATTTTAAAAACCTCAATAGCTTCAAATACTGAAAGAGGAAAACCAAGTAATACAAAAGGCATTACAACTGTATTACAATCCCCTACTCCATTAAAAGTATCCTCCTGAAATGCACATAATCTTGCACTCCAAGCACCACTAACAGGTCATGGGATTGTTCTCCTACTCCTCATCCTGAGGCAATTGGCATCTCACAGCAGAAAAACAAGGCAAACCTAGACCTGTGCCTTCCTGCAGGCTAGGAGGGAAAACAGAAATTACACCGCACCCTACTAAAAGGTTGAGGGATGAAAAAGAATCCTCCTGTTGAGTAGAGAGTCCTCCTGTTGCTGCTGTGTTGGCCCACTGAAGACCCGGAGGATTTCAGCTGCTGCTGCCTGCAATGAAGTAGATAAAAGGGTGAAAGTCTGAGACAACACAAATCCATGAAGAAACGAGGATCTTTGTGAGGAAACACAAACACTTTTGTGCCACCTCAGGTGCCCCGACGCTCCTGTTATCCATTAGGACACGTGAGCAAGCCCTGCACACAGACGCTGGTGTGACAGGGACCTGGCCCAGCACATGGCGTTGGGTTTAAGGAGCTGGTTTTGAACTGACAGAAACATCACAGCTGACCTGGCTGGAGCAGACTTTGGGCCTAGCGTTAGGGGCGGGAGACCTGACCTGCCCCAAGCGACACTGTGGTGGAATTTCACATCTATTGACTCAGAGGAAAATAAACGCTTACTCGTGTCTCAATACACGGATTTATTTGGCTTTTCCTTGCCAGCTGCCTTTTCAGGGGATGTAAATTTCTGTTCCCACAGGGGAGGCACCACAGAATTTCCCTCCCCCGTGGAGGACCGAAGTTCCCTGTCAACATTACAGCGATGACTGAGGCACAGCTCACCCCGGGCACCGCCGG
>NW_010142888.1:0-1505 GCF_000699245.1 Pterocles gutturalis | reverse complement strand
TGTGTCGACTGCACTACACAGCTTGGTGTTGTCGGCAGACCTGCAAACACTCAATCCCACTGTCCATGTCGCCAGCAAAGACGTTAGACAACACCGGTCCCAGTATCGACCCCTGCGGAACACCAATCGTCACCAGTCTCCACTTGGACATCAAGCCGTTGACCACAACTCTTTGAGTGCAGCCAGCCAGTTCCTTATCCACTGAGCGGTCCATCTGTCAAATCCATGTCTCTCCAATTTACAGACGAGGATGTCATGCATGACAGTGTCAAATGCTTTGCACAAGTGTGTGTGTTTATGCATGTACGTGCATTCCGTAACTATGTATGGAAATAATACATCTGAAGGAATGATTAATGAAAGAAGAAGAGGGACTCACTCAAGTAGGAGGAGTGCTGCGTAGAGCCCATGTAATGTTCAAGTTGAGGGCTCAGAATTATCCTTATGCCATATGAAATACTGGAATCAAAGAAGGAGGTTGGTTTTGTGACTCATACTACTACCCTCAATGAGATCTAGAGCATAGTGAATCTAGTGCTTTAGATTCAGCTGGAGCATCACTAGTGTATGTTTTGTAAAATTTGTAGTTTGGTATTTTTACCTGCTCTGAACTGTCTTTCAGGTTCCTCCTGGGGGTAACAGGAGTCAATATGAAGAGATTGATATTCCTGTGGCTTTGCTCAGCTATACTGATATGTTAGATATTGGCAAGGTAAACTCGATACTAAATGCTCTGATTTATATTATCTCATTTAAATGAGTCATGGCTCAACAGTATTTGAAGTCCCTCTTAAAGGCTTTGAATTTGTAGAGAGCTGTACTCATGAAGGTTGCATTATTATGTTTTGAAAAATAATGCACATCTCTGGGGAGGGTATTTCTCATCTTCGGAATAAAATCAAAGTGGAGCCTGGTGCTGGAAATAAATATCACTAATAGTAGAGCCAATAGATTGCTCTTAAGTATTTACAATAAAGCTCGATTCTTAGGTTGCTTAGTGAAAACTAAATAACTGACCCTTTGCTAAGGTAGCTTCTTGGAAGTTCTTCATAACTTGTACTTACCTCCACAGAGTTTTGGCAGCTCAGTGAAAGGGGCGATGTATGCACCAAATGAACCTGTGTTAGACTATAACATGGTGATTATATTTGTTATGGCTGTGGGGACTGTTGCAATTGGAGGCTACTGGGCAGGAAGCAGAGATGTGAAAAAGTGAGTAACCGGAATGTAGTATGTCGGTTTTCTTGTATTTTTCACAGAAAAAAAAAAAAGTACATGGTATTTATCTGAAGATCACCTGGTAGCTCTGCTAACAAGGTTTGCCAGACTCTCTGTTATCAGAATGGGAAAATGCTAGTGTGACATTTGAAAAGCCCTGAGCCTTGCCTTGGCTTTATCACTGTATGAAATTATCAGAGTGTAATTTTCATATAGAGTGTTTTAGTGTTTTGCCTTGTCAAAAAGACAAACATTTGAAAAGCTGTCTTGGTGTCAGGACCACCACC
>NW_010142887.1:0-2853 GCF_000699245.1 Pterocles gutturalis | reverse complement strand
ATCAGTGTGTGATCAGCTTCTCCTCAGGAAAAACTCAAAGACAGCCTCTCACCAGCTGCTGGGAAGAAAGTTAATTCTGTCCTATGTGAAACCAGTTTGCACAGAGGAGCGAAAAGACAGTGAAAGTTAAGCATGGGGATGACTGAGCCGTGGTATGTCCAAGTACGGAAAAGTAAACAGTGATAAGAGCTGTTTACATTCCACTAAGTTACTGTGGCCAGTCTTACTGCATAATAAAGAGTTCAGATAAATTTGGATCTGAAGAAAAATTCTTTCCTATATTTGTCTTTAGCTGTTTTCTTCTTCCAAAGAGCCAGTATCCTCTCTCCAGAGCAGAGTATAAATATTGCCAAAAAATAGCACACAGTATACAGGTTTGTTTACCAAGTAATACAGCTGCTTCTCTGCTTTGTTATCATGAGGAAATATTTTTGTTTAATTGGGAAAATAAATTGATGAACTTGCATCCCACATTGCCTTTCTTTAGAAACACAGATCTTCCAAGAACATTGTCATTAATCCCACATTAAGGCAGACATTCTTTGTTGCTGTTTGACCCAGATCTGAATATTAATAGCATAATAATGCCCTGGTACTTTCTCAGCATCTTCTGTTTGTGGTTCTGTTAAAAGGCCCTAGAACCACAGCGACAGAGGACAAATCTCCCTCACGTACCTGTTCTGAAATCAAATTGTTGTCTGCTGTGTGGATGTGCTCTTTGTACTGTTGCTTGTGTTTTCAACACATTTCCAAGGGAAATAATCTTTTCTCTCCTTCCAGAAACTATTGCTGTTACAGATGTGCTGACACAGTTTCATACAAAGACAAAAAGTGACTTAACGAATGAGTGCACCATGCAGAAAAAGTGACTTCCAGCTGTGACAAGTTCAGCAAGTCTCCTCCTGGCTCTGCTGGCGGGGGGGTTCCACTTTAACAGAGAGTCTGTTATGTCCATACCAGGTACAGCAACCTCCTAGGGACTAAGCAAGTTCTGGTTTGAGAGCTGGTCTTGGCAATGGTCTCTCACTGGCCGTCTTAGTCAATGGATAACAATGTCCATATGGGAGATTTCAGAGAGTAAAATGTCCTGCCCTTATCTTAATTGTCCTTCAGTAGTGAAGTAAATCCATTAATTTCAGTTCCCTGAATGGTGGGTGTGGATAATCCTGGACAAATTCTGGACAAACTCCTTCTTCTCTCTTTAGAACTACACAGGCTCATCAGCACACTCTCCCAGCTTAACACTTAGTCAGCCAGTGAATCCTTCAAGTGGAACACATAACAAGTCCAAAACAGGAACCAAATTTAGGATTCTGAGAAATGGCCTGATGTTCAAAAAGTGGTGATCCTCTAGAAAAACATAGCTCTGCCACCTTAAAGTGCGTTAAGGAACCATATATTATACTCGTTTCAGAAAATCTTAGCTAAGAGTATTAGCTAGAATAGGAAAGGTTAAATCTGCTTTAATTTCTGGCAACAAATGTGATGAATTCATTAGCAAAGAAAATGCAGTAACTGAGCTCTGAAGAAAAACTATTTTTCCAGAAAAAAAAAAAAAAAAAAAAAGAAAGATTCTGTCAAAACAGTTCTTCTTTTGGAAAAATTGATATGAAGTACTTCATTTGCAGTTTAGTTTATCTATGGTAAATTGTGTTGTTTTTGAAAAGTATCTGCAAGATTTTGGTTCAGACAAGTTCTTAATAGTTAAAAAAAAGGTCATCATATTGTATATTATTATTTTGACTTTTCTTATTGAAACTCTGTTTTTAAGATTCATGTTATCAAGTAGATTATGTTTTCCAGAGGAAAGTATTTTTAAGAAAATGTCCTTCTGTGGTCCATATTTTCATATTTATAACCTCACTTTCATCTAAAACCAAAAAGAGGTCTGTACAAATATCTGAAGATCTGAGAGGAGAGGAGGGGTTAATCAGTAATTTATTATGAGAAAGGATTTTTCTTTTTTAATACATCAGTAAAATACCTACTTTTTTTTTTAATTTTTCCCCTTCAGTATCATAACGTAAACTGTAAAGTTCAATTAATATAGTCTTTGATTGGACTATTTTGCTATACGAATGAGCGTGATGGGGAAGAACACTACCTCAATCAATGAGGTATAAATGGACAAGGGACACATTTTGATGAGTATCAGAAATCACAAATCTTAGAAATGTTTCTTCACAGTGAAGTTTATTGTGCTGTGCAATATCTCTCTAAAGTAGAAAACGCTTATCTTTAGATAGTTTGTAGTATAACTGGTACAATCAGTGCTGTCTGTATCCGATTTTGGATTTAGAATTGTCATTGCAGGGAAGATATATTTATGAATGGAAAAGCCAGACCAATTTATTTTGTGCTCTTTTGCAGGATAGACCATGAACTAAATAATTCAAGCTAGTTTGATAGTTCTGTAAAAGTTTATTGCCAAAATGAAAATATTTACATTTGTGTTGGGTATTTTTCAAAAATTTTAAATTTTCTTTGAAAAAGACCCATATATCACTTTTCCTTCCTAACGTCCTCATTTTCTTCTTTAAATGTGAAACAAGGGAAAGAAAAAGGAGAAATTAAGATACATATAAAAAAAAAATGATTTTAGAAAATAGAGAAAAATCAGTCAGAAGTATTAAAATTGCTCATGTTAAGAAAAAATTCTTAAAAATACTTAGTGTGAAATATTCACTGATTGTTGCAACTTTTCAGTAAAGAAGCCGGCCGTAGCACTGTTTCCACATCTACTCCACCTTAAATGTGTATGGTGGTACAATATCTTGCATAGTTCCTCCAAAGTTAGTGCATCACCATCTCCTTGGCTCTTTAAACAAGTCATAGAATCATAGAATCATAGAA
>NW_010142886.1:18706-39634 GCF_000699245.1 Pterocles gutturalis | reverse complement strand
AGGGTCTGGAGCACAGGTCTTAAAAGGAGCTTCTGAGGGAGCTGGGGTTGTTTAGTTTAGAGAAGAGGAGGCTGAGAGGAGACCTTATCACTCTCTACAACTACCTGAAAGGAGGTTGTAGTGAGGTGGGTGCTGGCCTCTTCTCTAAAGCAGCAAGTGATAGGACAAGAGGAAATGGCCTCAAGTTGCACCAGGGGAGGGTTAGACTAGATACTAGAAAAAATTTCTTCACTGAAAGAGTGATCAGGCATTGGAACAGGCTGCCCAGGGAAGTGGTGGAGTCACCATCCCTGGAGGTGTTCCAGAAACGTGTAGATGTGGTGCTTAGGGACATGGTTCAGTGAGTTAGGTGGTGTGGGTTGGCGGTTGGACTTGATGATCCTTGAGGTCTTTTCCAACCTTAATGATTCTATGATTCTATGATAATAAAAGATTCTGTCTATTCACTTTTGATAAGACACCATGTACACATGCTTATATATAGCAAGTACTGAAAACATAGGTTAAAAAAAGTCAGGTTCAGAGATTTGGCCATATAAAATTTCTTGGAATTTCATTCTTAGTTATAGTAAATATTTGAAAATATTGTTGGAGGAATGATGAGTTGGTTAGAGCTGGCTCAGCTCCAAGTCCTTAGAGATTGTTTCAGACTTGTTTGAGACAACGGTTTTAATATACGTAGTTGGAAATGGAACAAAAATTACAAGGGGCTACAAACCTGCTTCTAAGTTATAGAAAAAGGATATGAAACATAAGAAATAAATAAACATAAGGATGTTTTTCCTCATTGTTTTGAGTGATCTGCCAAAATTCAAGATTTAAGAGGGTGGTTTTGATTATGTGAATTGGGTGTGTTGTATCATGTTTGTGTGCTTTGAAAAAGCCAAAAAAGACCCTCCTGAAGTAGTTTCCTTAAATATAGTGAAAATGGACAACACTAGGGCTGTTTTCTGCCCTGAAGTGTTTTACATCTTACGCTGTAGGGTGTTATGTGCTCAAGAAGCTGTCTCTGTGCTCACGCTCGTAATCCCCGTTCCTTCTACTGATTCTCTGCATCCAGTGTATGCAGCCTGCAGCCAACATCCGACAGCCTGCCTGTTTAATCAGTGAAAACCCTTATGCCATACTGCTAAATTCAGGTCTGTCTATTTAGCTTGATGTTATGTCCTCACATTTTCTAGCTGTATTTCTTTTTACGGTGGGGTTATTTAAGTTTTATCTAGTGCTGGTCCACAGACTTCCAGGACAGGGGTCTTTTTTTGAATCTTGGATCCTTGTCCGTGTCAGCTGTACTAACAACACTAATTGCACTTGCTTTTGGGACACAACCTTCTTTTTCCTGTGGCAGACTGCCTCAGTGACACTCAGCAAGGTACTCCAGGGTTCTGGTAGGAACTACGTAAGGGGTGGGATATGTCCAGTTTGCTTCCTGCCACAGTTGGCTGCCTGAGATGATTTCACCTAGAGCTGCTCTGGGTACAAATGGAGGTGCTGAGGTGAGAGATAGAGAGCACTCAGTCCCTTAAGGAAAACCCTTCGATGAACTTTCCACTTCACCACTGCCTCCTCATGCTCTGTGAGGACTGGTTTACTTCCCATATGAAGGACATAGTCTTCCTGAAGTTAAATCACTTAAGCACCTCTACAAATGTGGAATCAGGGGCTTTGCTCCCGTTACCCAAATCATGTAGGCCTTTTGTGTCTAGCTCTTGAAGTAATGCTTTGAAAAATCAGTGTTTTGGCTTTCTGTGTGGGAAAATCTGTGTGCACAAATGTGTGTGCCTTGCTGATTAGCTGACGGAGTCAGACAACCCTCCGGAGCAAAGAGTTGGACTGAAGGATGGTGGGAGGGAGGGCTTTGGCTCCATCAATCCCTTTCTGTCTGCAGCTCTCAGGAATGCTGAGAAATCATATGCAGTATTGTTCCCCCCAGCATATTCTCATGTGCTTTGTCCAGCATGGCTGTAAGCAATTCAAGTGACAGGCATCCAGCTCCCTTGGGAAGCAAAAAGTAGTTCAACCATCACTGTAAGGAGGAGAATGAGCTTCCAAGGGAATGAGGGGAATCTGCTTTAATGTGAAGGGGCTTTTAGATGTTACTGTCTGTGGTTTACCCGTCTGAGCCAGAGACAGACTTGAGCAGTTTTGTGTCTGGTGACAGTGGCATTGCCTTAGAGCCTTACTACCTGTTTCTATTTTATGTTGTAATTTGCTTCCATTTTTGATTCTAGAGATGCAGTTTTGGCATATGTATGGTAGAGAGAGACTTTAGTATAGGAGAAACACAGAAGGAAGAGTAGGACTTGAATTCTTCTCTTGAAGCAAGCGGGCTAGACTATTTGAGAGGTTTTCTTAGGCAGCTTTTTGGGGGGCTGGGAAGGGTCCTTGAGCACACTGCTGGTGAGATGCTTGGTGACCTACTACTTGTAAGCATCCTGGTTCCATGCTTATTAATACCAAATGTGTGTTACTAGATGACCTGGCAGTATAAATGTGATCCTGATCCATAGGACCAATTCATCAGTGTTTATATGGGATTAGGTAGAGCACATAGTAGGGTTTTATGCTGGCATGTTATGCCTTGTATTGCCTGTGGGAATGTGCCTGATCCAACATAAAAATCTTCAAGAGAAGTTTACCCTTTCATAACATTTTAGTACATCTGAATATGGCAAACAAAATTGGCACCCTTGTTTTGCACTGTGCAGCTGGGGTGTTTTCTGATGTAATGGAAAATGCTCTAAAACTTGCTTTACTACCTCACAGGACAGCAACCTTATGAGGCTGTTGGCATTGCCCCCTCCAGGCCCCCACAACTCTATATACTCTTGACAATACACTACCAAGGCACCCATGTGAATTCATAGCCTTCTTAATTAATCAGGTCATTCCTCTCACAGCAGTCCAATAATTTATCCTCACTAAGTTGTTCAACCTGTCAGAGATCCAAGCTGGTGTTACTGGTAGTCTTGGCTAGTCCAGGGAGGGCTTAAGAATAATTTTCTTTGGTTTCTCTGACGCTGTAGGTGAGCGGTTGGTAATGTAGACTCGAACAGTGAACATCTGAATAGCGGAATACAAGTAAACCTTTGGAAGTTTGTGGTTTCTACTGAAAAAAATGAAAGCGTACTCTGACTCATGACTTTGAAGCTGATTTACTCACCTCTCATCTCCTGCTCTCACCACTCCTTTCTGAATTATCTAAAACAGGAGGAATATCATACTTGAAGAAATCTCTGCAGCAGTAGCCTTTTTCTGATAATGGCTAAAACAAAACCTGATCAAGGCCTGTTTGCACTGACAGTTCAGTTTCCCTGGACAGAACACTTGCTGAGCTGTTAATTATCAAATTATCTAAGTCTGTTGTTTTCTTTTTCTGAGAATGCAGCAGTTGCTAGACTGGATGTGACCCAAGGTCTGTTATTCTGTCTCTGACAGTGGCTAGCACCAGATGTCTGTGAAGTGACTGGAGTCTGCAGGTTTTTTCATGTCTTTAACAGCTAGAGATAACTTAAGCTCTGGAAAAGATGTTTCAATATTTCTGCCAAATGTCTGTTGTTATAGTAAGGTGATCATTCCGGATAGTCTTGCTAGTGCTAGAAATGTACAATACCTTTGAATAATAAATTTTGTGGAGTTTTCTTTAGTTTGGTGGGGGTGGTTTTTGTTTTGTTTTGTTTTTAGTTTGGTGCCTCAAAAGATCTGTTGCCCTTATGTGGCTGCATAAGGGGAACACTGCTCCTGTTTACTGAACTGTCAGTTCTTCCACTGGCTCTTCCTAGCTCCTCAAGGAAGTTAACTTTTTTTTCCTATGAAAGAGCAGTTTTCTTATTGAAGCCAGCTCAGCTGCAGTGATGGTAAAAGTGCTGCTTGCTATCTACTACTTTTGGAGGCTGCTCTGCTGAACAGTGTTAACCTATTGTTGCCTAGATGCGCCCTGGCCACTTGTAGAATTATAGGTGACTTTACCTCCTCTGGTCTTCTGTTAGCTGGAATTCAGGAAAAAATAGCTCAATTTCTGTCAATGTATTGTCTGTATTTCACAGGAAGGAAAACTGAGGCAGAGACCAGGAATGTAGTTTGGTCAGCTGGGATTTGAGCTAGGGAGTGTGGTATCTTAGGTCCACTAATGGGCACTGCTTCTTCAAAGAAAAGTCTGGTCTCAAAACTTTAGTCTATTAGGTCAGCTGAATATGAAGTGTTGCACGATCTGTGAATCACTGAGTTTAAGAATGGAGTAGTCTCGCTAACACTGAGGATCACCCAAATGTCATTACCTAGTGCAGTTCATATTTAGGTCCCAGCAGGACCTGTTTTGTTGCAAATTTCAGCTGGGGTGATTACCCTACAACTGCTGGTGAATTTCCTGGCACAGGCAGCTAGAACAATGACTTGGATTTCCAAAATTGCATTGCTTGAAGAAACCTCCTGCAGCAGCTGTAAATCTGCAGTTAAGTGCTCCATTGATTCAGAGCAGTGTAAAGGCAGAAAAAAAATGATGCTGTACATTAACTCCAGTTCAGGAGTAGTTCAGCTGGAGTACAGGTCTAATCTATTCCTCTTTTACAGGTGAGGTTGCTGAGACACTGAGCAGGTAAGGGACTGACCTTCAGAAATGTAGTTCAGAACACCCACTAAAGTCAGTGGAAGATAGGAGGACATGGCAGCTCTGAAAAGTGAGACCTAAGTGACACACTCAAAGTTGTGCGACATGTCCTGTGGGAGAAAACTTGGGATTCCTGTCTCTCAGCATAAATCAACATTCGGTAGTCTGTCCATAAAAATATGTGCTTAAATGCAATGCTGATAGATGTCTTAACCTTATGCTTTGCTGCGTGACAATGAAGGTTTGTTTCTGTCTGTTCAGTTGCAGAAGGAATGCAGAGCCCCCAGAGGAGAGAGGAATCAATGAAGAATTATGTGGACTAATCTAAACACATCACTTTGCTGCCTTTGAGAATCAAAATGTGCACAAACTGTTCATTCACAGGGCGAATGTGCAGGATAAGTTCTGATTAAATAAAATATACTGAGACAATTCTCCTTAAATAGCAGCAATGCTCTATGCATCTTGGTGTCCTTTTGTCCTGGAACGCTGGGAAAGTTTTGCATTGAACCCTGGAATAATTTGCTTTAGTCTGTTTTTTACTTCCTTCACACTGGGCATAAAAATCCTTTCTGGGTTAAGGTGTAACATGGCTCTAAGGAGTGATGGTTTAATACCATCAGGGTAGGTGGCAATCCCTGAAGCCAATGCCACTGAGTGAGCTCAATAAGGCATTTAAGTATAGCTGCAGAACAGATCCAGAAGCTTGTAGCACAGTGGTTTTTACTCCACCTCTTTCCTTGTAGCTTACTTCAACCTAATTGTGTCAGTCCAGGTTTGGAACTGAGTAGAACTCATGTGCAGGGCATGAAATGATCTCTGCACGTGGCCTCCTGACATCCTGCTGTCATCCATCCAGGTAAGATATAGAACATTGGGATGCCATATTCATCGTCCCAGGAGGCAGAGTTTACTAGTCCAAACCTGTGTCACTTAGTAGCATGATAGATAAGATCTATCCTCTGTCAGTCTTAAGTGAAAGCCATCATTAAGGCAGCAGTTACTAGCTGTTACTGCTTGGTTTCCAGTGAGGCAGTGTAGCTTGGTGTTGGGTTGGGAGGGCATGCCAGTCTCAACAGCCAGTGTGTGATCCCCAAGGGAGGGGCTGATATTTTAGTGGTGATTTCCTAGAAGATATGCCCTTTCAGCTGTGGTGTGGCTAGTGTTCAATACTGATTTTTCTATGGTGGATACTCTTCATGTGAATAAATGTCATGGTCAGCATCAAAGCCAGGGATATGAGGCCTGGTAATCTGGATTAAAAATAATCATAGAAAGGAGAATCTGCCTTAATGTGTGATTGGTTGGGGGGATGACAGGAGGGATGATTTTCTTGCATAGTTTTCCCCTGAGGGGGAGTCGGTCAGTTCTGACATCCTTGTCCAGTGTCAGGATGTTGTGTTCAGTCAGATCTCTAAAAGTAATAGTCCCAGTAGTTTTCTGTTTTGGCAAACCTGTTGTTCTGTTCCAAAACCTAATTGCTAATTGGAATCAATATGAACTAGATTATAGCTTTCAACTGAAGCATCCATCAAGGTCTGCTCCTCGGGGAGTTTCATAATTACTACCACATGAGTAGATTTGATATTTTGTGAGGTGTGTGCAGAGCTAGTCCTGATTGCCGTATAGAATTCAGCAGCCATGAGATCTTTCAGAAATGACTAAATAATTCATTAAAATATTGTTTTTGCCTTGTGTGCATTTCAGTGCTTTCTGCATCACTTGAGAGCCTCAGAAAATGCAGGGGAGGATATCCTCAGAAAAAGCATGGGAGGCAACTTCTGCTTGTGGATCTAGAAAAGATTGTTTGTACATGTTTGAGCTGGAATGGAATTTGAATCCATGCAAATGAACTGGAAAGCCTGAGACACGTCCATCTTAGAATACATTACAGGGAGGAGTTGTAATTTTGTATCATAACTTTGCCCATTGCAGCCCTCAAATATAACCATACGTATGAAATTCCCCTGAGATACTCATAGCTATTTAGTCTACACTGAGCATTACAGACATTAACGTATCATCATTATCGTCAGGTTTATATTTGCAAGCCAAATACTCTGGTTAATTTTGTGCAGCATGTCAAGAATGACACGCAACCAGTTCATACCCTACCTAAGCCAGGCAAATGGCTTTTCCACTAACTACTTACTGGCATTTCTCTACCTACTGCAGCACCTGGGTGGCAGCTTCAAAGCAGCCATTCTGTTTCTACAAATGGACGTGTCTGCTTAATGTTAGCATCTCTATTCTTCTCCTTTGGTTTGTCTGAAACAAAGGAAAAAGCTTCATCATATAACCTCTGCAAGCACAAACAGAGGATGTATAAAAGTGTACGTGAAGTCTCTGATGCTCTCCTCACGTGGAGGAGAGTCTTCTCGGCAGGACAGTATCGTGACCAACACAGTGTGTTTGTTGGGAGGATGGAATCCAAATCTTGTACCACAGGTCCTTGCTCTTGGCAGGTCAGATCTGATTGTCTGTAGAGGAAAAAAAATCTTTATTATCTTTCATGGATTTGGAAGAATGGTTAGAAACGGTGTTGGAAAGTGGCAGCTGCTCAAGGGTCCTGTGTCTTCTGTTGGTTGTTCACTTCCATTGTCTCCTTTGCATTCTTTCTCCAGTGCATCAGATGAAACTTTCTACCTCTTTACTCCTTACGCATAATTCAAGCTCTTTTGCCAAAGCTTTTGGCACGTCTGTTTTCTCATCTTGACATGATGAGCTCTCTTGAAAATAAAAGGAAAGTGAGGTGACTGAATATAATACTTCTTCAGGGCTCTGTTGTAGTCATCACAAAATGTATTCTCTTTTCAGGTAAACTTTTTGTTCCGCTCTTAGTATTAGGATAGAGCTCTGTGATCACTGACTATCAAGTTAATGCATCTTATACTTCCATAGAGGATGAAAATTTAACTTATGGATGTACCTCTTATCTGGTGGAATGCAAAGAAAAATGCTTTAGCTGTAGAATATGCAATGTCGTGTTAATGCATCTCCCTTAAAAACTGAGACTTCTAGATTAGGGCTGGTATAAGGAATATGGGCTGAGTAGATGGGCTGAATAGATGGTCTGACCGTAACTTCAGTGCTTCAGCACTTAGTCATCATGTGTCTACTGCAAGAGCTGCCTCTGTTCTTGTCTGTTTCTTTGAGATAGACCATCACTTTGGTTTTATAGTAATTACTCAGTGATGTGAGGGCACAGAGGCATTACCCCAATATAGATGAAAGTAATCATATCCATTTTTCCAGACTCATCTAAATGTGCATGAGGTATCAAAAAAAGTAGTGAGCCCATTCAAAAGACATGTCTATCCTTAGTGCTAATTGGCGTTACTATGGTTTTTCTGAAGGCCACTTTCCAGTGGGGAGCCTGTTTGGATTGCTTTGACTAGGGATAGCCTGTTTGGGGATTTTTTTATCCTTTTAACGCTTTGTTTCCAGGGAAGCCAAGGTCAGTAACCTTGAAGTTCTTCTAGAACTGCTGCTTATTGAAATGAGGCACAGTTTAAGGGGAGTACATAAATTCCGTCACCCAAAGTGTCCCCCTGTAGGATGGGGTTAATTGAAGGGGAAGTTCAAGTTGTTTTGCACATAAAGCATCTTCAGCCCTTGGCAATACTGACAGTGTTGTAAAGGACCTTCAGAGCAGAGTCAGACTGGTGCTGTGAGGTGGTGCTTGGTGTTGTGTGTCAGCCTGCTCACAGTGTGCTAATGTAGATAAATTTTACGCTGTCCCATTAGGGAACAGATGTATTCCCTTCTGCTGCTAACTGCTAATCCACTTTGCCTTCACAGTTGGATTTGTGGAGGTGATAAAAAGTCCCCAACAAATTCTTAGTTCCTAGTATCTGGCATGTATGGACTGCTCTCACTTTATAGTTCCTCTAACTTAATCAGTTATTGCATCTGGGTAATTTAAAGTGCACTGTGAGTGCTAACTGTCATTTTATTGATATTATCCTAAAGGACTTGCTGAATTGTGTACATGCAAGTAGCTGTTGTCATGATTAATTGGACAGGACCCATAGCGCTTCATGATCAGAGGGAAGAGGGTGCTGATTTCTGTCAGTGTTTTTATTTTTTTCTCTTTTTTTTTCTCTTTTTTTTTTTTTTTTTTTTTTTGGTGGGAGGTGGTGTTTTCCCCTTAGCATCCATGGTGAGGAGGTGGACCTTGGTGTTGAAACCCTGGTTCTTAGCTTGTTATTGCCTTGAAAATGTTCAAACAGTTGCAGCCAATCATAGTGCTACTATCAAGATGGGTAGAACAGAATTTATTTAAAGTATTAATTGTCGAAGTACAAATTGAAGGTCTATCTGTAACCATTCTGAGAGGCAAACTTTCTTAGTAATACTTGTCAGTGGGTGACTCCTTCTGCTGTGTAGTTGATAGTGGGTTTGAGGGTAGATGGGAGCAGCACACCATGCACCATTTGAAAAGGATGACTTTCCAGGTTTGCTCCAAATCCAGTGAGTCTTCCTCAAAAGACTGAGTATGTAGATGTAGCTTAATGACCGTTACTTAAGGACCCTACTCATTGCCTACAGCCCCATTATGCTTAGCAACACAGATAACAAGGAAACATGCAGTTTATAAAGTAAATAGGAAATTACTGTGTAAATAAACTTTAAAATGCTGGAGAAAAAGGTAGGTAATGCTTCTGCAGGCCCTAGAATACTTTATAGACTCTGCTTAGAAGGTAAAGCTTTTAGCTCAAGTGAGGCCAAAAGCAATTACTGAGGAAAAGACACATGGGAAAGGATAACTATGTTGTAACTTTTCACATCAGTATCCAAAACCAGCTACAAGCTGTATATCAAACTAGTTAAGCTGATCAAAATATATAAAAATTAAGCTAAAGGCTAGACCTAGTAAGTCCAGAGTGACAAATTATGAAGTCATTATATGCCAATGAAAGAAGGGCTTTGCCCTGACCTGTGGTGTTAAATTCCTGTGTTTACTGAGGTTCCTTCCTGCACTGGTCTAAAATCTTCCTAGGCTTCAGCTGTTATTTCTAACAGACTGGTCACCTTTTAGTTTACATGCGTGTGAGACAGGACATATGTGAATGTTCAGGTGTTGCTTTCTCGCTGCCTTGTGAGTCAGCAGCTGCAGCAGTACCAGCTCTTCCTGGCATTGTGCTGGACTTGTTTTCTGTGTCCTTAAGGGCAGTTCTTACCTTTGTGTAGGATCTAGACCTTCCTAGATATTTCTCATTGCTGCCTGGGCTTGCAATTTCTGACCTTAAAGTAGAGTAGCATTAATGTGTTTAATTTGCAGATGATTCTCATGCTGTTTGCTTGTACTGAAGCTTTCCTACATGCTGTGTGAGAATATAGGGTCCACTGCTGTAATGACATCCCAGTTCTATAGGGAGACCTCTAGATTAACAATTTGAATACTTAGTGCCTAAACATTAAGGGAAGGAAAACACGAAGTAGTTATGCCTGTGGTATTCTATTCATGTCTGATTTATTCAATTATTTCAGTGAACCTTCATGGTTAAATCAAAGTTCTGTATCCAGCTAGTGGTCATCAAGTGGATTGCTTGCTTTCACTTTCATACTCACTTGAAAAACATTTAAAGGAAATAGAATGTTATAATGTAGCTTTTTAGAATAAAAAATTCACACATATCATGAAGCCTGTAAACTGTGGACAGTAGAATAATATTGTTGTAATTAAGAGTAACATGTTTCTAGTTTGTTGTTGAGCATAAAAATGTGATACACTAAGACTAGACTATATCTGGGATCTGGGGGATAAATTTTATTTTTGGTCTTTTGGCCTGACTCAACTATCTGCAGACTCTTTAAAGCTGCAGTTATTTAAAGATACGTCTGTCCCTGCAGTGATACCGTTGTTTCACAGTCCCAGTTCTCAAGGGCATGTTGGATTAGCTTGAATAACGAATATGTCTAATTGAGGGGAGTTGAAATTGGATGTAGCTAATACAAAATTGGGTTGGAAACAGAGTGAGTGTAATGTAATGTTTGAGCAGACATAGTAATTTTTCTTTTGAAATATATGTCATGAAAGACTATTATTACAGGTGTTGACATGACATGGTTCTTAAAATCCCATTCTCTGAGACTCCATGGATGCTGAGGCTGGATTTGGTTAATGGATGCTCATTTTCAATTGCTTGACAACAGGGTGAGCAGGACCGATGGTTCTATTCTGGTCTGTTCTCTGCAGCTGTGTGCAGAGAATGGCCTTTGATCCCTCTGTTTCTCACCTTCCTAACATCTTTACTCAGATGCTGCTGTTTCTCTATATAGGTAAATCTCACTCTTGCTGAAGAGATGAAAGCTTACAAGAAGATGAACTTTACATGATAGCAAGGACTGTTTACAGCACAGTCATGATTGGGCAAATATGACAATCAAAGGAGGTGGTTTAAAACTATAGCTATAAAAAAAGGAGGTGGTGTGGTGGGATCTCAGATTTCTGGTATCAGCACTTTGGCTGATGCAAGTGTCACTATTACAAATGAAAATAAGAGGTAGTAAGGAGCCTCTGTTTTGTTTTGTGACTGTGTTTTGTTTTGTGTGTGTGACTATTGTCTCTTTTTTTTTTCTTGTGTGTTGACTTAGCAATGTATGCTGGCTCAGGCAGAAGGTTTATTGAATGTATTGAAAGTTTTGCTTTTTTTTGAAGCAAAAAAAGTGTGTCTCTTTTGCCACAAGAGGGAGAGCATGAGAAATGTCAGAGGAAGGAAACTGCACGATGACAGTTCTGCTCATGTCTTCATTTAGGCCCCACAAATGTACTGGGAGATTTTTGGATCTGAACTCCTCCTGTCATTATGCCTGTACTTAATGTAAAGCACAGATGCTAGAGGTGGTCAAAGTCTAAGCCTTACCTAATCAGCGTTGCCTAGTGGTTCTTGCATGAATTGTCATTATATCTCAGCTTAAGATGTACATCTTTTAGATTTTATGAACCCAACTTGCAGACTGATTTATTCAGTG
This sequence comes from Pterocles gutturalis, assembly GCF_000699245.1. Lineage (NCBI taxonomy): Eukaryota > Metazoa > Chordata > Aves > Pterocliformes > Pteroclidae > Pterocles > Pterocles gutturalis. Next base: position 28,050 of record NW_010142886.1, on the reverse strand, counting down.
AGTCAGTCGTAGTACTGGAGCTGGGACTTGGAGATCAGGTAAGAAATGTCAGTGGTCAGAATTCATCATTGCTTGTGTCTGGTTGGCACTCTGTTACTAAACCCATTTAACTAAATGGATATTGATTTTTATTTAATTCACTATCCAACCAAGTCATGCTGATATAATTTTAGTGTACTCTGTCTTCAGTTATGCTGAAGGCTACATCTATTTAACTGCATTGGTTTCTATGTCAGTTTAGTTAAATATGTGTAAAAGTGAGTATTGACAAGCTCTAAGTGTTTCATTAACAGGATTTTGCATTGTAGGTTTGTTCTCCTATCAGTTCAGGTTTTACTCCATCTTCAGCTTTTCACCTGGACTTTGGTGATAACATTTTCTAGGTTTATTTTTTATTTCAGAAAATCCACCACAAGAGTGATTGAATATTGACAGCTCTTCCCAGTCAAGAAATAGCTAACCTAAAGCCACCTTTTTTGCTTTCTTCTCCTTGCTGCAGATGTGCTGTTATAATAGACTTCTCAATCAGTTATTTTGTCTCGTAACATTTTTTTTCTTTTTTTTTCTTTGATGATAAGTATAACAGGAGATACTTTCCAATCCCCTAGTATTGTGATGAAGAGTCCATGAAAAGGCATCTGCAAAAGTTAATTGCACACGCTGCTCAGCTCATCTGAGGTGGGTGGAATATAAAACAGCAAGCAGATCTGCTGGGAATGCATATCTTTGTGTGTGGCAGGTTCACGTTGTGGATAGTGGATGGTGCATGACACAGAATGGAGCTTCCTTCTCCTGGCTCTGTTGATGCCTATTGTGCGACTGTGAACACACTGCTCCCTTTGTCTGCCTGCAGTTCCCTGCCTGCCTGTTCTCTAGTCTGTTATGATGATAAATTCTGCAGGGCATGGACTATCTCTTCTTGTGGTCTACAAAAGCCATGCACATCCTCATTAGCTACCACTCCCGCCTTAGACTATTTTTAGTTGTTGTTTGTCTCAACCAGTTGTTACTTCTATCTTGTAGACAGTGGAGACTGCCAGCTGCATGTTTAGACAGCACCTAGCAGTTTGCAGCCCAGACTTAGTGAACATCGTTAGTCACTACTGTGACTCTATTTCAACCACGGCTCTATATTTTAGAGGAGTATGATGCAATGGAGTTTTTATATGGACAAATTTTTAACTGTGGCATCTGTGTCAGCTGTTTCACCAGTGCTGGTGTTATCAGTCATGCCTTAGTGCCTCTCATGCATTGAGTTCAAAAACTAAGTTGAGAGAGACAAATTTTGAGGCATCATCTGAGGGGGGCAAATTGCACAGTAGCTGTGGTATGTAAATGAGAAATTTGAATTCAGTTGTTTCCTGAAAACAGGGTGGGGGGGGATCCACTTTCTTTAGTGAAAGTAAAATCTTCACAGTTTAGGCAGGCATATTAATTTAGAATATTTAATCTTGTATTTACAGCTTTTTAAAACTGTGAGGACAGCCTGAGGTTATAAAAAAGATTAATCCAGGGATGCTAGGTATACACCACACAGGCCAGAACATTCCCCTCCCATACTGTTTGTTCATGGTTCTTCAGATGTGGGGAGGAAGTGGGTCGAGGACTGGAAGGATTATTCTGGTTGCCCTGTCCCTGCTGTGCTCCTACCCAGAGCCTCCATAGATTTCTCCCAGCATGTGAACAAAGTAAATCTTTCAGGTGAAAAAAAATGTAACGGCTCCTGTGCATGCAATAAGAACACATCTGGTGATGTGTTGGAAAGTGCAGGGAACACTTGCATTTGACTCTATATGTGCACATCCCATCACAAGATGTCACCTGTCTCTGTTGTATGACACCTACCTGTTCTGTGATAGATCTCTAATGATGTGATGGGGGTGTACAATACTTAAGGGCCCCTAGAAGAGGTGATTTGTCCCATACCAGGTGAATGGTTGAGCGCCAATGAGTCACTGTGTGTTTTGGTCTTACATCAGGCAGAGGGAGACTGTGAACCCTAGGCAGTCCCCATGCTGTACAACTGGGCAGATAAGAGACCACTGTGACTCCTGGCTGCTGCTTTTGCCTCTCCAAGAGCTCACCACATGCTCAGCAACTCTGGTGCCACAAACTGAACTTTACAGTGGAGTTAGTTTTGTGAGGTAAGAGGCATGTGAATAAGGAAAATGGTGTCATGGCAGTGAGATGGTTGAGATGCAGTCTATACTTCATAAACTGAAGTTTCTAATATTCATCTGTTTGAATTATGAACCTCTATTCCACATAGACTTGCTACTTTTTTTTCTTTTTTTCACGTGGAAACAACTGCCCATTTTGTGTGAGCTTATTGGAAAATACAGTATTTGTCTAATTAGAAATAATTCTGAAACTGTTCAGATAGCTGCCCCCACTCAAAGGGCAGCCTGACAGCCAAGACGATAGCAAGGGATTGTGCCAGAGACCACGAAGAATTCCAGCTGTGAGCAAATGTGAGAGAGCAGCCTCTGGGTACCCAAGCACTGCCCCCTCCCAGCTATCATTTCTTTCACAGATGTGGGAATGGTTGAAAATTATGGATGTCTAGGGAGGAGGAAAAAAAAAATCACAGTGACTTTCAAATCTTTGGCTGAAATCCAGATATGTTGTGGGCAGATATTCAGCATTGCAACTGTGGCCATGAGAGAGAGATTCAGAAATGACTGGGATTTATTTTTAAAGCGTACTTGATTCTAAATTTCTTTCACAGAATGTGAAGCCCTTGTTGTCATACTGAGACCTAGCCTCCCCTTTCTCACTCTCCTGGCCCTGACCCAGTCTGTCTCATTCATTCCCCTCAGCTGTTATTAGAGATCATTTAGTTTATTTTTCATTCTCTTTCTTTCAGCTATTTCCCACTCCACTTCCAGTGCTTGAGAAATTTGAGGCAGCTGAGATAGAAGCAAAGAAGCTGGGGTGGATAGAGGGGTTAGTTTGCTGTCTCCAGGAGAGCTGCTGGGTTCTAGTCCCGTTGCTGTCCCCACATTACTGGGGAGCTTTTAGGGACTTACTTGCAACAACTGTGGTTAGTGAATCAGAGGATTCAAGCTGGCCTCCCTTAGGTATCAATTTGAAAGGCTCAGCCTGTACAACTGGTGTTCTTTTTGGTGCAGGTGTCTCTTTGGGTGTTGGAGTTGGGAGCAGGAGGTATCCTAGGCATTTGAAGTGTCATTTATAGGATTTCTCTCTGCCTCCAAAGAATGTCTATGTTTAGTTTGTCATCAAAAATAATGTTATCATCAGAGTTTGATTAAGGAAAAGAATTGTAAAGACTGAAATTACTCTGTAGACTGCTGCAAGTTTAGAGAGTTGTGTTAAAAGAATGAGGAGACAATTTTAACTTTATTTTAAAATGTTATTTTCCATATCTCTTTGAATGGGTGGAAATTGTATGACTGATTTTTCACATAGAGGGACACATTTCAGATGAAAGGAGAGGCTTTTTTGTTGATCCAGAATGGGTTATGGGATTGGAGAGGACTGTTCTGATGAAAAGCATGAAAACTGTGTACTTTGGTATGTCCTGGATCTGTTATCGTGACCCTGTCTGTAATGTAATGTGTGACCCTGACTACCTGTAAATCCTTGAAAACCCCTGGTTTCAGTACAAAGATGAATGACATCTATGGATGTGGTTGCCTGCCTCATTCAGAGTGTCTGTTATTGTTATCCTTAGACTGCTGCTGGTGAGGCTATATAAATAACACTAAAAGACTAGCCTAAGGAAGATGGAAGTACCTGGGACCCAGGGTGTGAGTCCATTGTGGACTATCTGTGATTTGCTGCATGTTCATGCTTCCTGCTTGGAGGTACCTTGACGCTCTGAATTGCAAGCTGCTAAAGCAGACCATGCAGCTTAGCAAAGGCAGCCTTGTTGTTTCTTGGCTATCACAATTCCTGTGCTGGGCCACTCCTCAACATCTCCAAGTTGAGATCTCCTCTGTGCCGATTTAGGATTACCACACCTATAGGAACAGAAAGTTTTATTAGGTTTGCCAACTACCCTGAAAAGTATCTGAGTACTAAAGAGACACTAGGATAAAAGAATGTATTTACTTCTCAACGAATACTAGTGTTGATCCACCTATGTTTTAACTAGTTTCTAAGAAGATCCAGAGACTTATGCTGTTTGTAATTTAATGAGGAATTCAGTTTTGGTGCTATTTGGGCAGAAATGTTAACTACCTCATTAGCTTCTGTGATGGTGATGGCCTGTGGGCTGTTGTCCATCCAGACGGTAGCTAGTATGTGTTTACCTCTAATAAATAAACATAATAATTTGTGCGTCTTAGAGGAACCACTCCTTCCTAGCTCAGTGAAGTACAGAGTTCAACACAGCTCTTAAAACTAAAATATTTTTATAGAGAATTAAAAATAGACATCTATATTTTGTATAAACATGTAAGTGAGAGGGATGAAAGGAGTTGAATGTAAGAGTATTTGAGTGAGGTTAGACACAATGGCAGACGAATAAGTTTGGGGGTAAACAGTATTAAAGAAAGCTTTGAGGGACAGAGAAGTCAAAACCCCCTCATTCCATGAAGCCATAGATATCAGTAGTCAATTATTTGATTTAAGGTGCGTTCCCTACCATACAAAGATGTTGGAGAAGCAGAATCCACTCATAAGCAATGAGATGTGTAGATGAAGTAAGGCTGCTACAATATGAAACCAGAGTAGTTTTAATCTTAAACCAGCTGTGAGAAGGTGAGTCAATCTCTTTAACTGTGACTCAAGAGACAATCTTGCTTTTACCAGGAGCACCAGATTTGTTTGTTTCACCATATTGATTTGTTAGGAGTTGAGCCTTTGAGGTTCATTTTTGTTATAAACATACAAGTGGTGCATATATATTGTAATGAACAGTTTTAATAAAGTTGATTAGGAAGTGTGTGTGCCTCACTGCTAATAAACACCAATCCAACTGGAGAGGCAAGAGATGAGCAACTGTTGTTGTGGCTTCTAGCAAGGATTCCCTGCAGGCTGGGAGCAGATGGGAGGTGGGGGAGGCATCGGAAAATAGGAAAAGGAAGCAGGGAGCTGGGGGAAAAGATGGATGCCACACTGAATCATTATTGTTCCGTTCTGTTGTTTTCCCATATAAGCCCCAAATGCCACCTAGTTGCTTATGGGGGCAGAGATCTTGCAGGAACTAAAGGTCCTAGCAGACTCGTGAGAGGGCCAGCTAGCCCTCTCTCCTTAAAGCTTTGGCCTTTGGTGCTCCAGGTTGTTGGCTTTCAGACCACTCTGGATTTTTTTTTCTGACTTACTGTTAGCAGCATGGCCCTGTCATGTTTTCACATTCCTTTTGATAAGTTATGCATCATCTACTTTTTTTCTGTTCATTTTCTTGTCTTGAAGACATGCAATACTGTAGGGAAAATGCTTCAGACAGACAGGAGACACTGTTCAGGGTGATGATCAACCTGAATTGTTCCTATTGTATGTTATTTCTGTATAATGTTGTAGATGTTGATGCTAAGGTTCAGTTATCAGATCCCATTGCAGAAGGTGCTGTCTTGAGATACAAATGGATAGATTTACAAGAACTCTCAAAGAAATGTGAAATGGCATTAAGAAACATGTTCCAGTGCAAGACAGTAAGCTGTATACCTATTGATGACAACTCCAGAACTGCCTGCCTGGTTGAATAGCAACTTGACACACTGGAAAGCAGTAGTTTATGAAAAAGACTATACGGTATATGTGCAGGAAGAAGGGGCAGAATTGGTTCTGAGTCACATATGTGGTTGTGATAGCCTTGCCACACACAGTTTCTGTTAGCCTGTGTACAGACCACGCAGTAACAGAACAGCCAGTAACAATTTTAGTGTAACCTTGCTTTTTCATAGGTAGATCTCCAGTCCTACTCACCTAATAATTTTGTTGAAAACTAAAACTTTTGACAGAAATCTGCTTTTCACACAAATTAGGCTTTTTACAGTTTTACAGTGGCAAGAAGGCTGGAAAGATGTTCAGCTGGGCATGCAACATTGTAACGACAACATGTAACTTCACAGAGCCATGTAATGTGTTGGAAGAGGACTGATGATATGAGGTCTCCTATTTCGCAGCCCAAACCATGCTTTCTTTTCTGCTTTTATTGCATACAAATACCTTTGTAATTAGCCATTCCCTGTCATCTCTCATTGTTGCCAGGATTAATTTTTTCGTAACGTACACATTGTTTTCACATAATACATTGGTTTTAATCTGTTGTGGTTTTTTCTGTCTTTGTAACCTATCTAGGATTCTTTGCTCTACTTCTGTCACTGCAGTTTGCAACACTTTTACTGTCTTCACATGCTCTTGCATTTTTCAGCTCACAGATCGTTATGAAGATATTATCTGAACACTAAATAAAACATTACAAGCTATGTTCTCTAGGGAGAAATATCAGTTGTCTCTAAATGGAGTAGATCTGAATGCAAACAAAAAACTAGATATGAAACCTGGAGCACCAGCTGAGACTAGAGCCTCATACTGTGTATATTGTGATGAGAGATTTAACATGCACTGAAGAGTTTGTAGTCTGAGGCTGTTTCAAGAATTTAACATGATTTTGAGCTGTTAGTACCAAAGATGTAGCCATGTGATACAAAGCTCTGTTCTGATATAAATTTATTTTGATGTTTCAAATTTATTTTTTAAAAAAAGACACTCCCCCTTCCCCCCAAGGCTGTAAATCAGCCAGTTTTATTTCAACTCAGATACGGTCTGCTTATATTATTCCAATTTTTTGTTGGATTGGGTATCTTTTCTCCTGCAGCTGGCGTAAAGCTGATGTAAAGCTCTCTATTGTGTGCTTTCTATAACTTGACACAAATGTTGATTGTGTCCATGCCTGATCTAGCTCAGTCATGCCTTATTAAGTGATTTGCTAGCTTAGAGCCACCATTAATTGTTGTGGAACCTCTGCCATGTTAGGCAAGACAGAAACAAGAAGTTGTCATCTTCACCATTTTCCATGTGGGGAACTACAGCAAAGCCCACAAAACCATGTTCCAGCAGAACTGGCCTCCTCTCTCTGAACTTCCTGCTCTGCTGCTGGCTATTGCACATCCCTTCCCAAGTTCAGTACACTGCATGCTATGATAATGCCTTTTTGAGAAGTGCTTCTGAGTTTTGCGTCCCTCTGGTAGAGTTTGTGTTCTAGACAACTTGATTTACTGCTGTAAGGAATTCGGGAGCCGTGGGGTATGGTACTGTAAAAGCAAGCATGTTGCCCCTGCTGCACTTCTTTGCTTGTTTTACAGTTTCATTGTAACAACCCAGTCCATTTAGTCTGGAATACTTGGCCCTTTATAAACCAATACTGTCTGTGAAGTCCATCATTTGCCATCTTCCTGTTGATGAGTGATTACTCCTCTTCCTATTTCTTATATTCTTGCTTGGAGGAGGGATCTGGCTCTGGCCAGTAATTACATGGATTATTCCTCTTTTTATGCCTGCTTGTAAAATATAGGTTATGATAACGTTAAGTGTTATAGTTAGCTGGAAATTTTGCACTTAATGGTAATGTATGCTTGATTCCAGTGTTCAAATGGTTTGTCAGCCCCTGATTCTCCTTTAAGGTAGAGTTAGTGCCAGGTGTAGAATGCAGATTGCTGTTCACCCAGCTAACCCACTGTCATGTGTGTGAGTTCATTACAGCAAAATTAGAAGCCTAAGTAGTAGAAGTATTGTGTGAGGTCCTGCAGGTCTGACCAGCAATCTTAACGCTGTTTTGTGAGGTCCTGGATGGAATAGGCCAAATGCCAGGTAGATCTCCCAGAGTTCCCAAACTGGGAATTAGTCACTGGCCTTAAGTAATCAGTCTGGGGAAAGGGCTGAGTAAAGTGTTCAGGAAAAAGGCAGTGTTTTAGAGGACAGCAGGAAAGACTTGAAAGCAAATTCAGATCGAGTGGCAGGTGAGAAGGCTCTATCTCCTGCTCGTGTTACCATCTTGGAAGGATCAGTTGCAGGGATGCTCTTCCTTTCCCAGCTCCCCTCCCTAGGTGACCCAGTCAGAGTCGTAGCAGAATTCACTTGACTCCGCCAGGACAGAAAAACTTGGGCAGCCATCAGGACCAGGTTAGGGAGGTGGATCCATCCCGGGCAAGGCAGTGCTTACTGCCCAGGATGAGCTGTCCAGCCTGTGAGACACAGACAACCCTGTGCAGACCAGTTGTGTTTTGACAAAGTTACAGGCAATTGAAAGGAGTCTTAGGATGGGTAGTGCTGGGCAGCCATAAGAGGAAGTAATGTTCCCACCAGCTGCAATGCAAAATGCTGCATTTAAACAAGATCGTAACAGTCCCCAAAAGGGACATAGCAAAATTAAGAGCAACAGGAATAGTTCCAAGTGTATGGATGGCTTCCATGCAGGAAGAAGCTGCCTAGATCGTAAGAAGAGATGATTGAAATGTGGGTACAATAGAACTGGGTATAACTCTGAAAAGTATGGGCAAAACAAAAAGGAAATAATTATTCTGGACTTTTTGTAACACAGCATCTAGGATCACTTAAATGAGCAGAATTCCTGTTTTTAAAATGAACAAAAGGAAATTTTTTCTTGAGAGTTCACAATTAAATTTTAGTTTTTTTACAGATGGTGATTTGTGGTGACAGGGGGGCTAAGCATTTAACCTGGATCTGTGTGCAAGTGATTAGCAACAAATCATCTTGACCTGTTAGATGAGGATATTTGCATTGCCATTACTGCTGTGTTTCAGAGTTAACCTCTCAATTCCTGACTCTTCAAATGTTTCTAAGTGTGTATCACTGCATTGGCTTCAGGTATGTTGAGATAATTTTCTGCTGTGCAGTGGGGGAGAGAAATGTGGAGGAGTCAGAGTGTAGTTTAAAGCATGGTGGTGAATTTGCACAGTACATCAAACCTCGCATCTACAACATTCAGTATGAAAGGTGGAGAGACTATGTTTCACTCTCTAGGGACAAATGAGTAAAGCAAAGTAATGCAAACTCTGTAGTCACACCTATGGACTGTGGACCTGTGTATGACGATGCTGGCAGTCCTTATGGATGAGGCTAGTGGTGTGAAATGTTTAGCTGGTGGGTGTTGATGGGTCAAAGCAGTTCAGAGCACAGAGTGTGCAAATGTCTCTTCCTCTCCATCTCCTACTCCACTGGGAAAGGAGCTGCCTGAGCTCCTGTCACAGTCAGCTGCAGGGCCTTTTCTGAACAAAGAGGAACTCTTAGGGCTTAATCTAGATATCACTGAAAAAAAGTAAAAGTTTTGCTGTTGTTGTTTGAGGGTTTTCTATTTTTATTTTTTTGTTGCCTAATTTTTTTTTTACTAGGAAAGCAATGATCTCAGGGAGAAA